>NW_027272017.1:0-70000 GCF_040938485.1 Diadema antillarum | reverse complement strand
TTGCTCTTCTGTGGAGATACTGAAGTAGCGAGTAACTAAGACTGAGCGTGATATCACAATCTGGCTCATGGCTGGTTTGATGGCCAGCACACCGTGTCTTCTCCATGGTAGCTGATTTTGGTGTGATTCAATGAAATCATGACGTCATGAAACCCCTGAAGAGGACACCATCAAGCCAGGATGAATTCAAGGGTAAATATACTAAATATACCACAAAATGACAGAGCGTCTTATTATGTTGTTAGGCATATACATCACAGATATACTATAGTAAGGCACGATTGATTGCGGTCCTCTTGTGATTGTCCGATTTTCCTCAAACTTGCGTTCTACTGATAATGCTGCATTCACTAAATCCTCATTTATATACTTCAGTATCATACGATTTAAATGGAGAAACAAAAACCTGGATTCCTTCAAAATGATTAATGAGTTTTATTCGCTCTCTTTTTTTTAAAGAAAGGGTTGTTCTAAATGACAGATATGATTATATCATCTATAAATTTCACTCGCAAACAAACATAATTATCATCAGTTGATTATAGAGAGATAAGTGTTCATACTTGTGTGACGTCTGTTGATGACTGGGATGTGACAAGACATTAGTGTAACGAAAGTATACAGACCTGATGAAATCGTACGAAAGTCATATTTACATCCAGACCAGACCTCACGACCACAGACAAGGTGAATTGACTGCAAGGGAAGACATTAAGAAATGGAGTCCTCCCCCCCCCCCACAATTCTGCCCCAACGCATAGAAAATGATATGATTCATTGATAATTGTGACATATGACGAGAGCTGTGTCAATACACAATGTGATACGCAGTAGATTTGGTGATTGAACGAACTAACTACACTTGCTACCACTGCCTCAATTTTTTTCGCACCCATATACGCTTCGGACCTAAGCTTTGCTTCCGTCATTTACAAATATAACCTGGTGTTATCTATTTGCTAGTACATTATTGCATTTTTCTTTTGTACCTAGTTTCTATGTTTCGAATTGGATTTTGATGATGATGTTTTTCTAGTAATATTTATTGCATTTGGTTGTAGTGAAATATGAAAAAAAAAGACCGAATTCAAAGTCATATTCGTATATATCCCACATGATTTATAAAGGGTTAGTTTTTGCTATTATTCCCAAGGTTCGGTAATCAAAAGAGGAAAAACTTTTATCAAGGTTCGTAATTTTGAAAATTCGTTAGTATGCACTTTTTCAATTTTATGATTAACGAACATTGATATACAAAATGTATGTGTTTCGTAATAATGGAACTTCATGATTACGAACCTTATATTATTTTCCGATTACCGGACCTTCGGAATAATGAGCATGACCCGATTCAAATTAGAAATGAAATGTCAACATACGAGTCACGCCCGTCATTTAATTTTGTTTGTGTTTGTTTTTTCTGCTTACGTCATTCGCCCTTTTACAAGTTTTCGATTGTCTCAAGAGTGACATTACAATCCAAAGCACGAGGGAAGTTATTGAGGTGTGTTCCTGTACCAGCTCTCCTTCACGTGGATGCAAACATTGCATTCTTTGAATCTGTCTATAGGGCGCTCCAGAAAGATAAACTTCGCCATATTTACCATGAGCTTGGAAGTTTTGTGAGGGAGATATTTGCTCATATCCGTCATATTTTGTGTGCTATTTGTTCTGTGTGCTGCACGGGAATATAGTAGGAGGCTTACGCCGTGACGACGGTCGTATTACAGTATTTTGACCGCAAGGATGAGTAGTCTCGAAACTACTGCAGATTTTCCTTTCTAGCACATCGCTTTTCTGCAGTTCCGAAGGAATGATGATGCGCCTTTTGTTTTGTCCATCAACTGGTATGGTTGCTCCGCAGAAACGGCTCTATCGACTGACGTTTCTTCTACTCGGTTATACCCTGATAGCAGTCTGTGTTGCTCTTCTCCTGGTCAGCCATCACCATGGATATTATACCGAATCATCCGAGAAGGGGAGATTTGCTTGGCTGACTCACGCCTTGAGAGGGGAGCGGAGTGGGACAATCTCTCAAACGGCCGCTCCGAAGACGTTGGGTGGTTCACAAGGGGGTAACGCGACAACGATTGGTACCAAAGACGCAATGGGTGTGGCCACGACTCAGGAGCAACAAAGGACCACGATCCGACCACACTCGTCTGACTACATCCTCCTCGACACAAATAAGGTATAGGCTCCACGAATTAGATCAAAAATCAAGTCAATACTTTTCAGTTAGAGCCCCTCACAACAGAGATATGGCCATCTTACCCATGTTACCTAAGAAATTAAAATCGACACTGGTATGCATTCATACTATAATAACTTTGTGAGATTGTCTTCTATCCTATACGTGGAAATCTATGCGTGTTTGTGTGTGAGCGCGGTTTCAATTAATTGATAATTTTGTGACCTTTCGTGCCCAGTGCCTAATTGATTAACGGACTCAGCATAAATTAATGATGAATATAGGTCACTAGCTTTGAGCGTCATTGCAATCATATTGATATCAAAGCCCACCACTGGCGTAGCCAGGGGGGGGGGGGGGGGGCGATGGGGGCGGTCGCCCCCCCTAAGATTTGGACCGGGGATTTGGGAGGCGGAAAAAAAAATGCGTGTATGCTGTATGCATGCACATGAAGCGGGTCTCCTTTGCAACCTTTCATCAAATAAGATATTTTTTTTTGAATATTTCACTCAAAGTGTGCACCAGATCGTTGAATTTCAATTCAAAATATGCAAAATCTCTCGTGCTTGGGAGGGGGTATCCCCCTCCCAAACCCTCCCCCTCTGTGCCTCTTTCCCTAGCTATGTACACTTTTTAGATTTACAAAAAATTATAATTCTGAGTGCACAAGACTTATCACTTATATTCCGAAAACTCAAGGTTCCCTCATGTATAAGGGGAATTCCCCCTTTTAATCGACCCTTTCCTCCCTCAGCCCCCCCCCCCCCAAATCAGGTGTTTTTTTTTTTTTTTTTTTTTTTGGTGATTTCCCAAATGTTGATAAAGGCAAAAGCTCCATCGGAAGGGAAGGGTAGAGATAACACTCGCCCACGCCTTCTCCCTGCTCGCCCCCCCCCCCCCGCCATGCATAGAAGTAGACTGTGGCTATACCCAGATCGCTTTATTTCAATTCTAAAAACGCAAAAGCTCCACGAGCGGGAGGGGGAATCCCCCTTCCCCTAAGCTCTACCTCACTAGACTTTATACATACACACAGATGGTGCACATTCGGAATAAGAGCTAAATTCCGTGATTTTAACACTTCGATGAAAAAGTATTGCACCAAAAATTTGCACCAGATCGCTGAATTTCAGGTCTGAAAACGCAAAATCACCTTCGTGTGGCAGGGGATATGCCCCTATCTACACCCTCGTGTGCATGCTTTTTCTGTTTGATTGCTGAACAGACAGCGTTGATGGTATTCAGTGTAAGAATTAATACAAGAAGACTAGTGTATTTAAATTATACCATTTTATAGGCAAATTGTTCAATAATAATCTGCACTAAAATATACTGCAACCTTAAACAAGTGGGACTGTTTCAACTCGTTAAAATACGCAAAAACATGCATCAAATTGCACCATTTGCAACATCAAAATCCAAAAAGTTCTCACCGTGGGAGGGGGACACCCCCTCCCACACCCTCCCCCCCCCCCCATCGCTCGCTCCACTCGCTCGGGTTCAGTCGCGTTCATGATATTCAGTGAAAAAATTAATACAAGAAGTGTATTAAAATTATATCATTTTATAGACAAATTGTTCAATAATAATCTACACTAAAATATACTGCTATTAATATATACCTTAAACAAGTGGGACTGTTTCACGTCGATAAAACGCGCAAAAACATGCATCAAATTGCACCATTTACAACATCAAAATGCAAAAAGTGCTTACCGTGGGAGGGGGGACACCCCCCTCCCACACCCTCCCCTACCCCCTCACTCGCTCCGCTCGCTCGGGTTCAGTCGCGTTCATGATATTCAGTGAAAAGAATTAATACAAGAAGTGTATCTAAATTATACCCTTTTATAGGCAAATTGTTCAATAATAATCTACATCAAAATAAACTGCTACCATAAACAAGTGGGACTGTTTCACGTCGATAAAACGCGCAAAAACATGCATCAAATTGCACCATTTACAACATCAAAATGCAAAAAGTTTTTACCGTGGGAGGGGGGAACATCCCCCTCCCACACCCTCCCCCCCCCCTCGCTCGCTCCGCTCGCTCGGGTTCAGTCGCGTTCATGATATTCAGTGAAAAGAATTAATACAAGAAGTGTATCTAAATTATACCCTTTTATAGGCAAATTGTTCCATAATAATCTACATTAAAATAAACTGCTACCATAAACAAGTGGGACTGTTTCACGTCGATAAAACGCGCAAAAACATGCATCAAATTGCACCATTTACAACATCAAAATGCAAAAAGTTTTTACCGTGGGAGGGGGGACACCCCCCTCCCACACCCTCCCACACCCTCCCCCCCCCCCTCGCTCGCTCCGCTCGCTCGGGTTCAGTCGCGTTCATGATATTCAGTGAAAAGAATTAATACAAGAAGTGTATCTAAATTATACCCTTTTATAGGCAAATTGTTCCATAATAATCTACATCAAAATAAACTGCTACCATAAACAAGTGGTACTGTTTCACGTCGATAAAACGCGCAAAAACATGCATCAAATTACACCATTTACAACATCAAAATGCAAAAAGTTCTTACTGTGGGAGGGGGGACACCCCCCTCCCACACCCTCCCCCCCCCCCCCCCCCCTCGCTCGCTCCGCTCGCTCGGGCTCGGTCGCTTCGCTCCCTCGCAGACTCACCGCCCCCCCTAAGATGAAATCCTGGCTACGCCGTTGAAGCCCACCCTGGTTTAATTGCCAATAGAATGATAAGGAAACTGTCCACTCTATTAGCCATGGTACATCAGTGGCAGTGAATGCCCATTGCCATACCTATAATTAAGACTTTGATCCCGTTGAGGTCTTCTTGATCGCCCACCCTCTCAAGAGGAGAGGTCAGAATTAAGGATCATAGGTCGTTGTCGCGTCCATCTAGTGGTGATATCTCCGCAGAAATAATGTTTGTGAAGGATTACAGTGTACTTATAGCTGCAATGCACATAACTAATGAAAGGAGAATACAAGTATGTTGAAGAACTCTAAACTTCCACATGTTTTGTTTAAAGTGCCGATATATATCACATCCATGCATTATGTGTTGAGGTTATAATTTATATTCGTCACGAAATTATCAAATTTTTTGTACACACACACACACACACACACACACACACAACTTAAACACAAGAACAAGTTTAATAAGCACATTCTTCGTATACTGCAAAACTGAAATCGTTGAAAAGGTGTAGTTTCAGTAAGTTGTGTATAATTTACATAATTTTTTTCTCTTTTTTTAAAACAAAATTTTCATGTTTATTCCCAAATTGAGAGCTATGAGACGATGACATCAGCTCTGGTTTAGTCTTCTTTGGATTTGATTTTGGTAGATATCGTCAATTTCTTTAAAGCAGATGAAACTCTCAAATTCGAAAATGTATTGTGCGACTCTCCTTTCTTCCACTGAACTTGAATCCATAATATACAGTATAGATGTTCCCTTTAAATGCGCGAAAACCGATGCAGCAGCTCTACCGGTTTTAATGTGCCATAATTATGATTGATAAAAATATTTGTGTCAATCTCTTGAAAACACTGACATTTCGCTGGTCAACATAGCTATTATGACCGACCGATTTGATAGCTCAAATATTTACTATATACACCTCATATACTAGAAACAGGAAGCTTTTCTGGCCGACTGCGCGGAATAATTTTGCAGTTACCGCAAACTATAATACAGTATGTCAATCATGTACATTGACATAATGATGTTTGTTGTCCGCGTGTTGGTATCGGTACAGAAAAGATGACGAAGTAGGATAGTAATGCATTTTAGTCCAGCAGTGCTATTTATTCAAACCAAATTTTCGATGCTTACACGCGTCTTCTTCAGGGTCGACATGAATATATGCATAATAGGCCTATACATGAACACACATACTAGAATATATCTAATTATCTATAAACATACACGCAGACAAGGACCTGAAAACGTCGAAAGTTATAGTATAAATAAATGGTATAGGGTTCGTGCGTTTAGGCTCTAACTTATTCATACATATTTTTCATATTATCCAGCTCAATCTCAAAAATGGAAAAGCAGCACCACATGCACACAGATTGTCCTCTCGACACTGTGAACATGACTTAATTAAACCTGACGAGTAATTTGCTTTAATTCAATATATATATATATATATATATGGTATCATGCTTTCTTTCCTCTCTAGCTAATACAGTGTACTCATACCAAGGACCTCCTTGCTCAGAATAAAGCCCAACAGTATTATACCCTCATTCACCACTCCAATAGTATTGTCCCATTTCTTTTCTTTGACATACTGTACAATAGAAGCCCGACATCCACTGCGGTCGCTGTGCGTTAGTCTTCAGTTCAGGCCACTTACTGCATTCTGGGATGGGAGCGGAGATCGACAGCGCAGACTGTGTGATACGACAAAACACGGCCACCGTGTTGGGCTATGCCAAGGACGTTGGGAGGCGCACCACGGTGCGCGTCGTCGGCCACGTCAATCTCCGACGTAGCCTCAATCGTTCTCCGAGGGTACAGGAGGAGATCTTACGTAACCCGTCGTCCCGCATCTCGACGCTCTACGTACCATGGTTGTTCTGGGAGAACATCAACAGGACTACGGACAAAATCTACAAACTCGCGCGCTCCTTGCGCGCCAAATACCCGAATGTGCAATATGTGTTTCAAAATGACGAGCAGATGAGCCAAATGGAGGACTTGTTCTTGGAGCAGACCGGGCTAAACAGGTCTCGTTCACCACCTTGCCTTTCAAATATCATTCCTTCCCTTTATCTATTCAAGACATAACGAGTTTTTACCTTTATTTTGTTGGACGCAATTAACATTCAAAGGAAATTCATCTTCTTGTTGTTTTTCAAGGCAAGGTTGTAATCACGATCTTAAACTTGTTTCATTCCGTTTAATTGCCTAAAGTCATTGATTAAATAATATTGCACTGAAATTTGGAAACCATAATTAAAGGCCTACAGCAAAACAAAATTATCCAATCAGGCGAAAATAGGCCTAGGCCTAGATAATTAACTATTCCTCTGCTAGTTAAATTTGATTCATGAAGGACGTAAAATCTGGTTACGAAGTGATGCAACACCTCTTAAACATCACATACATTATTCCTTCGTGCGATTTTTCTTTTCCCTTTCCCTGTGACAAGCAGTGAGCTATTGCTTACGACAGTCAGGTGTTAAAATGACTGTCATATCCATAGCGCTTAAGAACTGTACCATGAGAAATTGCCAAAAACAAAGAAATGAAGCCCCTTCCCTTTAGAAGTAATTGCTAAGGTTATATTACTCTGCAATGATTTATCTGAAAAATATAAATCGAATCTCGTTGAATTCGTTTGAAAGACAGATAGGTAAAGGTTGGCAGCTAGGTCTATTGGACACTTGTGAGACAAAGATCAAAAGAATATCTTATCTAGCGCATATTGCATCCACGGAATTATGATAAGTGTGTCTGGTGCAAAAAACCATGCAAATACTTTAAAATCCTTATTTTTCTTATGATGTCTTAACTATTCTTTCTGATGATTTTGCTTTATTCATTAATCGCGTTAAGACAACTTGCTCAATATTTGGCGTTTCATTGCAATTAACTTTGTTTTTTCTTCGTCTGTTAATGGCACTCATATTTACTGTTCTTGCTCGGCCATAGGTCTGAAATAGAAACGTGGTTCAGTACGGGCTTCCATTCTTTTCTCTTCGCCTTGGATGTGTGTGAGAGCGTCGTCTGTTACGGTCTTTCAGATGCCGATTACTGCAAGTAAGTAATTGAACCTGCAGACAAAATTAATGACGATTATTATTATAATACATGGTCATGACTATAAACCTCATGCACATACAAATACAAATGAAACATACACGGGACTTCTCTACATACAAAATAAAAATAGGATAAAGTTCGTTGAGTATAAGAGGAGAGAGGATAGGGAGCTTGACGCGTATAGTGAGGAGCTATATTGATTCTTGAAGATTTTTTATTGGAAAATCAAACATATTGAATAGAAAACAAGATATGAATTATTAAAATTTGAGTAAAAACAAATTAGCAAGTCTGTGTGAGATGTTGAGCAGCTCTCCATTGGGGTTGTTTATACACAAATTCATCTATGTTCATATTTCTTCCGAGAAAAAAAAAAATCTGTTCTTGACTTATAATTTACTATAAGAGTAACACGTTTTTGCGTGTCCTCCTCTGTGGATAAGTTCTGTCTTTGCCAAAATATTTGAGAAAAATGAAAAACGGGGATTTTTTTTTTTGCCATACCAGCAACCCCCCCCCCCAAAAAAAAAAACACCCAACCAAACAACAACAACAACAACAACAACAACAACAAAAACAATAACAAACAACTACACACTGTCATGACAGTCTAATCCGTTTTGCGTTATTACTTTTTTTTTTTGTTCCATCACAGACGGCAGCCAAAATCAAGAGTATACTATCATTACTACGAAACAAAACTTCTCGAATGTGCTTACACCAAGAGGCGGGAAACTAAGGTGAAGGGCGGCCATAAATTTCTGACGGAGAGGAGAATGTACGCGAGATGGGCGGCAGAACGCAACGTCACTTTTCGTGCGCCGGAGTGGCCGAAAAGTGCCTTCAACGTCACAGCTAAATTCAGCTCCCCGTACCTCAGTGTCTACCGAAAAGCCAAAGCAGACGGGACGTTCGACACCGCCAATGCTGATTCAGAGGGGGACAATGAGCTCGACATAATGGTCCATGTTCGACAACCGATTTTCCGCAAAGGTGGGAAATTTAAGCACAAGATTCCGACGCGTCTGATAAAGAGAAAAACGCAACATTAGAAGGCGTTTGGACGTTGGGTTAGATACCTGACGATGAAAAACCTCAAACGCGTGCTCCTTCCATGATTAGAATATACACAGCAGCAACTGGCTTTACGATTTACGTCTTCTCTGTAGAGGGAGGGAATCGAAGTAGCCCGTCGTCGTCGTTGTTGTTGTTGTCGTCGTCATCTGCGACGGCGGCGGCGTTGTTGCAGTTGGTGCTTTGCTTTGTGTTTCGGGTAACAGTGCTGTCTCTGTTCTGGGAAACACCAAAGTGTATCAAATTACATATACATACATGTATCAAAGGCCACTGCGCTCTCAACGAGAGGATTCCGGATTCGAGCCCTGACACTTGGACACCACGACCGGTGTCCTTTGCGCATGACACTTCGTCTACTATGTTATACAATACAAGGTTCCTCTCTGTTCAGGTGTGTGAATGACGTACCCGACACGCACCACGCACCCGGCATAATTCGACGTGTTCAAATAATTCATTTGAGTATATTATGATATTGACAGCACAATAAGGATGGCGAAAGCACTATCAGCTGATACACTAACAATGTATAAAGTAAAGTTAGTTAATGCATTAAAAAGTTATTCTTTTTTTCTCATGAAGTAAAGTCTTTTGATACCTAAAACATGTTTAACCCGATATCACAATGTTCTTCTGGTTATCAGAATCAAGACCTACACTTTGGAAACACGTTTCTCACTTCATCGTGTATTTCGTTGTCATATTGACATAAGAGTCTGCAAGTCCTGGGGGGTGTTTCACAAAGCCGTTCTTACAGTTAAGGAGGACTTAAAGGTAGGGGATACCTTTTACAGACCTCCCAAAATGCAGCAAAACATTCAATATGAACCTCAGGGGACTTGTTTAGGCCACTGCTGAGAAATTTGGAAGTCAACAGTTATCTACAATTTGAATAATGCACAAAACTCAACTACTCAGTAGTTCTGTGTGTCAGCCACACTTAAGCCTTTTTGTTGCAGTCTTCTGTATTTTTTTATCTATAAACACAAATCGAAAAGTATAAGAGCTGATGTAATAACATATAGAGTGTGTGGCAAGAATGTATATAGACATGTTTGTAAGTTTTGATGAACTTTCTTCACAAAATATACATGATGGACACACATGCAGTGGATGGGTCTGCAAAGCTAGCCTAGTAATGTACTGGAATTTACGGTGAGCCCCGAAAAAAAAATTCAATTCAAAATCTAACGGTCAATAAAAATGTACTAAATGTTACCTTCTACTTTCAATACTTTATGGGAGTTTCTAAAATGATACTCTCTTCAACATACCACTGTATTTATACAACTCTTCATTTAAGGCATGCAAATGGTATTTCCTACCTTTAAGACCGACTGGTGATCAGTTCTTTATGTGCTATACTTATCAGAATCGCAGTAATTTAGCACAAGAACTGATCACCAGTCGGTCTTAAGTCCTTAACTTTAAAAACGGCTTTGTGAAACACCCCCCCCCCCCCCCCCGAACCACGCGTGTGCGTAAAGAGCTGATAGATCTACTTGACCTAACACATCAAACAATGTATTTATTCGATGATTTGTGACTACTGGTTGAATTTGTGTGTACGAAGCATTCACTGTTCATATAATGCTCAGTCGTGTTCTGCAATATAAAATTTCGCACATAATAACGGGGAATCAATGTTCTACTTCTTCTATAATCTTCAAAGGGCTATAAATCAAATGCAGCCTATCACGAAGATGAATACAACCTGTGTGCACGATGAGAGGAGGGGTGTGGGCTTAATCACAAGGAGTTACTGTAATTTGAAGGTGGGTCATTAATGTTAATGTTAGATATATACACAAATCTACACGAAGGTAATGGCGCATACTCTCATGATAAAGCCCCGCGATTTATCATGTTCCAAAAATAATGCATTATTTTTACCTATTTATGCAGTCCTTAGGTCCCTGTCCTCTGGTGTTCTTGTATAGGGCATTCAAGAGCGTGCGGTTATGTAAAGATAATGCAGTGTCATGTGAGATAATGCAGTGTCATGTAAGACGTGTAACGTGAAAAAGTAAGACGATCTAAAAATGTAAGTCATTTACATAAGCTGTTTCATTATCGACCTTGTAGGACGAAGTTTGCTGGTCATTTCTATACACAAATAGGGTAGTGAAATCCTGGAACTCGCTTTCTGAGTACGTCATGTCTGCACCAAGTAGAGCTGTGGCTGCTTTCAAGATGATTGCAGCCCCGACCGTTATTATTAACAGAGCCTTTCAAAATTGGAGTTATACCGCGGCAGCGTCCGGCGAGTATTATTTTTTTCGCCCCGCCTATTAAATCGGTTGTTGTTACGACGTTGTCGCAGTAACTTTTGCATTTTGCTTTTGCTATCTCCTTTTGTTTGTATTTTATTTTTATTTTTGTTGTTGTTGTTGCTGTTGTTGTTGTTGTTGTTTTTTTTTTGACGGAGATGAGAAATTTGTTTTCCGGATGTTGTCGCGACGTTACCGCGGTACGGTAGTTAAAACGGGGCTTGAGAGAGTCCTCCCTCATAAAAAGGAAAAGAGGGTTAATCGACCAAGTATTCAAGTATAAAGTAAGTACGTGCAGCTCTTGGCTACGAATTAAAGGGAGGAGCTACGGAATAATAAGAGCGTAATCTTATGTGCTTAATCAATTTCACGTACTAGTAAACATGAATTATATGTTACTCATTGCCGTTTTCATTAATGTTATGCTATACCCGATTTATTTGAACATTCGTGATGCTTGGCATTTCATAGTGGATGACGTACATCTCGAAACAGAATGTCGCAATGTTGTATCACATGATTTAGTGAAAGTATTTTCATAGTAACACAAACCCCAATTTCTTTCTCTTTTTTTTTTGGTATCTTTTCACGAAAGTTATTTGGAAGCATCTCCATTCAATTCATTGCATGATCTGCTCGGAAAGTGTTGCTGCGTCTTATGTATTTCCAGCAATGCGTACAAAAACATGCTCTGCTTTATGAAACATGTTGTTTCGGTGCTAACATGTCACAAATTACTAGACTTAAATCTACAACAATGGTTATTCATCTTTTTTCGTAGTCTAAAATGTTAATTATATTGCGAGGAAACTTCCACTCTATGAGTGGATGTATCATTTGCCAAAGGTTGGTAACACGAAAGTGTTTTCCCAGAGGAGACCATGATATTTTCATATACATGTGAGAAAAGGGGGGGGGGATGGATATGGTCCTAAATTCGACTATCCGATATAATATTATACAGATTGCCTTTAAGATGGTGAAATGTAACTCTTGACATCCCCGCGGGAGTTATATGTTTTCCCCAAAATATTGTCTCGAGAGGAAAATGTAACTCCCAAGGGACTCGACTGTCTAGTGTTATATTACTGTGATATCCAAAGCAATATGTTATACCATGTGCATGGTATACATAAAAACATGCACATAATTTCATCTAGCCCCGTTGGCAGCAGGTCAAGTTCCTGAAGAATATTGCCAGATGTGATGTCGCTGCTTCCAGTACAATTAACAACTTCGATCCTCACTGCATTGGTCACGTGATTGCATCAGTACTGATCATCGACCATGTATTATGTACAGACCAGATACTATACAATCTAATACATGTGATGTGTATAGGGCCTACATAATGAGAGCTCGCTTATGGTGATTTTATGATGTTATTGGTATGCAAACTTATTGTTTTGGTACAATCTATATATTGGATCATACTGTAAATGGCTTGTATATTATGTACTTTGTTTGACTGTAAAATTATTTTGCTATGTTGAAGAATTCTGAAAGGAAAGGATCGAGACAAAAGTTATGAACTTGTTCCAAGGGCCTGTGATAATTTTCCGCCACGTGAGGTGTGAGAGGTCTTTGTATAACTGCATGTTGATCTAGAAAGAGGTGGGCTGGTTGACAAATCCCTTATGGAACAGACACAGGTTCACACATTGTGATTTATGTGAAAATGTCAGAATTTCACATTATCTATATATGGAATTCGGACATTTTCACGTAAACCACATCGTGTGAACCTGTGTTAGTAAGGGATAATTAAGAGAGAAACAATGTATGTATGTATATCATCGTGAGATTGGTACAGAAATTTTGTATGACATTGTATTTTTCCCCCATAGGGCTTTTTGTTATAAAACCAAAATGATACTTCTATACATATTTGTGTATAGCATTATAATAAAATTATTATTCATTACGTGCACTCAGCAAAAAACAAAAAAAAAAAACAAAAAACCAAAACAGAAAAAAGAAAGAAAGAAAGTAAATAATTATTCGAGTTCATGATTTTCATAAAAGATTTTGATGAAAATCAATGTATGATATAATATATTAAAGGTCATTTAATTGGCTATCAACCTAGTTATTCAATATTAAGGAAAACTTTACGCATGAGTGAACACATTTGTTTTTGTACTCCAAGGTACAAAAGTAAAAATAGCAGAAAGTGACACATCGTCTTTCATCTGCAATAATCATAACAAAAGACCAATTAAACACAATGAGAGACATGAATGAAATAGCAAAAATAAGTTTTCGTTCTCTTTATCTCTTTATAACCTCAAACAAAACCAAAGTTGGAAACTTAAGGGGGGAAACTAAGAATTTTCTGTCAACTCAAGCTTCAAATGACATAGGGAGTAAGGGCACAAAGCTGTTTATTTCATTCATTCAATTTAGTAATTGAAGAATTCATGAGACAAACTCAAGAGCCAAATATAACTTACAATTTTCCTAATTTGAGAAATTAATTCAAAATCCTATCATTTTTGTTAATATTGCTTCTTCTCTCGTTTCATTTGAATTGGATTTGACAGAAAATTCTTCATTTTCCTCCATTTTTTAAGCCTTTATTGATCTTTAGAGCTTCAAAGGTATTATAAAGATCATAGGTATATTTTTGCCACTGAATTCATGTTTTTTAATTGTGTTAAATTTGTTTTTTTTTTTCCCTATTGTTACATGGAAGAGTATTCACGCATGAGTGACAACTTTTTTTTTTGTACTTTTGTGGCTTGGAAGAGAAAAAGAAAAGTATTCACTCATGCGTAAAGTTTCTCTTTTTATCGACTTACGAAGCTGATAGTCAATCAAATTACCTTTCATGTGGTATATAACATAATACATTGATATTTAGCCAAAAAAGTTATGAGAAATATAAACTCGAAAAAGTGTTTTCTTTCTATTTCTATTTATTTAATTTTTTTTTTTTTGCTGAGTGTATAACAGAAAAACCCTCTTTCTGGACTCCAAGTTGTAGTACATGGTTAATAATCAAATGCAAACATGATGTCACTGATTATACAGTTTTCACTGATACACAAACACACACACACACATACACACACGTATACATAATATCACAGTCATCTGCAATCTATCACACACTAACGTGCACTAAGATATGCAAAGATACTTCTCTCCCTCTGCTCTATATACTATTAGTTATTGATATTTCTCTGAAGTTCAAATGTCGATTGATTTTTAACCTCAAGCCATGCACCAGCTCGTTTGCAGTTTTCTAACTGACTTTGTGCATTTCAGTGATCTGTAGGTAAAGTGACTATGTATAGCTGCTACATCAGTTCAACATCCAATATAAACAACAACGATCTCATCGCTTAAAGTGCAATTCCACTCAGAACAAAGTTTATTGCTGTGCATCACCCAAACGCTGACGTTGTTGCTCAACGTTAACGAAACTGAAGAGAATGTTTTTAAAGCGATAGATGTGAAGAGTTTGTTTGCAAAAACTGATATAAGTCCATTTTTGAAGATTTTGAAGTACCGTCTCAGTCATAAAGTACAAAATACATGTAATACCTTTTAAATGCTATATTGGTCACTACATATAAATGTACATTTTTAAGTTATGGTCAAAAGAAGCAAAAAATTTCTTATTTTCTTTATTTTTCTTGACCTTTAATCGCAAATAAGATTATCTCCATTTGGCAAATATGGACTTATCGGTTTTTGCGAACAAACACTTCATGTATACACAGAACATCACCTTTCATTGTGGACAGATGGGCAGAGCTATGTCTACAATATGAATTAAAAAAAAAACTATACCTTCCCATAGCAGACAAAATCTATCTTTTTTGTTTTAACGGAAGGCAGATTCGCTTCTTACGAAAATTTAGCTAGTCTCAGAATGTCAAAGACGGTATTGCAACTCACAAACTACATGTAGGCCCTACTACCAAACAAAGAGACAAGTGTTCTTATTTCTTCCTTGAGATAAGTGAATGAACCATAAATCTTGTAAACACGGTACAAACGATTCTTATGATAACAATGATTCTAAAAGTGACATCCTTTGCCATCTTTGTTAATTCTTTTTTTCTTTTTTTTTTTTTGAATTATGCAGTTCAAAGTTCATCACAATACTTAAAAAAGGAATAACATCACTCTTTAATTCTCTTTTCATGATTTGCGATTTTTTTTTTCTAGTTCGTCAAAATAGATTTTCAAGAGCAAAGAAAAAGTGCAAGAATGTCATATTATAATGTGCTTGAAACTACTGTGTACTAGATATAAAAAAGATGTGCTATGCATCCAGTAACATTTATATCATTTTAAAACTGCAAATATTTTCTTCAAAAGTTCTTACGCACACCAAACAAATGTAGTCGGTATGATCTGAAGTCCTACACATTTCATCGAATGTACAATTAACACAAACATAACCTGTCATCAGGTTTGTTTGTTTTTCTGAATGATTCTCAAAAAAGAAGAAGAAGAAGAAAGCCAAGTCGTGTGACGGAAATCAACGTTTTCCTGCAATATTATAATACAAAGAGAAAAAAACACACAAAACGTATGCTATGATCATATTATTGTCGAAATTAATCATTTGTATTTGAATGCCTAAAAAACGTTTGTGTGCCTGTGGCACCCCTGATTTTCTGTTGAACTCCTTATCTATACAAGGTTTGACATTAGCGGTGGCACAGTGTTCAGCGACCACCATACAATGTTCAAGATGAATTGCCATGTCTAAATCACAATTTCGAAGGAGCAAAACAATATTTACCAATCTTCGATATCCAACAAGAGGACCTTGCGGCCAAACTCCATGCAAAAAGAAAAAGAAAAGAAAAAGAAAACGGAACATATCTAAACGACTCTATTATCGATTATAGAATTTGTGACGAAACAACAATAAATCGCCTGTTTTCCTCGAAATAATTCAGTGCCAAGGTAGACGGTGTAAGCGATATCTCTTCTTTCCCGCAGAAGACTAGTGGCAATTCTACATTCTTTGTAATGCTAAACAATTATGCAGTAGGCCCTACAAGCCTACCTCTCTAAGAGTCGATTCCCAGAATTTTTGTAAATCAAAGTATTTACGTTTGTCAAGGTGGATTCACCAGTGCAAACGTAGAAAAAGTACAAGAATGTTATACAGGCTTATATGTTCTTGAAAAGTGCCGCGCTTCCTATGATTCATTATCTAACAGGTGTGCTTTAAAAACTACTACTAAGAAACTCTTCAGAAAACAGTTTAAAATTTGGAAATGACACCCGGAGGTGTTAATTTAACACCATAAATGAGCACCGAAAATTTAACACCAGCTCGGTGTTCACTATTTAACACCGGACTTTTTGCAGTGTACTAAGGTCATAAACTTAAAACCCGAGTTCTACCGTTGTTCGTAAGTTTCATGGGATAACTCTTCCCTGGAGGAGAAATTAAAGGCTCGCTATCACGTGACCCTATGCTTCAATAATCATTGTCGACATCATTACAGGCTCTTATCGTTTTTGATTGTATGATATGAGAGCGTGTATCTTATCTTCATTTCGTTATATTGATTTCTCGAAACACTTTCTTTTATTAACCACGGAGCAGATTTTTGTCGTTGAGAAAACAAAACAAGAACCATGGACCAAAGTTTACTTTGAGAGGCCTTTTCAGGAGGTTACAAGTCCTTTACATTCCCATAGGACAGTCAACTTGTCCATGCACGATAGCGAGTAAAACCTTCAATCGGCAAATTACTTAATTTTCAACAACGTGCAGTAAAACAAACGTCATAGTGTGCTATAAAAAATTCAAGAATATTGGGGCACTTCAGGGCCCCGTTTTATCGAAAGATATAATCAATTTCAGATTTCCTTAACACACAGTCTGCCATAGACTTATCATTGAAATCAACTATAAAATCAATTATAACTCTTCATAAAACAGGGCCCTGCAAAGTTTTTTTTTTCATGCATTAAGTGTTTGTGATTATAATATGAATGTATCTGTACATAATATTGCTATAAAGACTTAGTTGAAACTGTTATGCATGCCTAACAACACTTTCTGTTGATAGACTAGAAACTGCTTATTGCAGTGCAACCAGGATCGCGTTTGATCACACACAAACGGTGCGAGCTTGTTCATTTCCCTCCGCATTGTAACAGGCAAGAGCAATGAATTGTAGGACGCCATCAACCACCCTTACTGCCAGACATCTCCTGTTACTTGGGCTGTCCTGCAGGTCTGAGGAAGGAGGACAAATGGAAAGATTATCAGAATCACAAACAGGAATTTAGTTAAAAGATACTATACATTTATACGTCTCGAATAAAAACAAAAGAAATCATTCAAAGGCTTATATGTGTAATGGCTAACTTCAATAACAGATTAATCGATTTTCATTTCGTTTCTTCTTTATTCACCTCACGAATGCTAGAACAATTCAAAAACCCAAGTTCATTAAAATCAAATGAAACATGAACAATATACTATATTTAATAAAAATTTATGTAGAACTAGATGCAAATGATAATATGATATATATATATATATATATAGATATATAGATATATGACACTGCACCTCAAAACCAACAAAATTCGCCAGAGATGGACTTTAGTAAAGGGCAGGTTCTGAAAGAGCAGACTTTGAACTTTAAAATGATGTTAAACTCAAATCAATGGACTCTCCTAACCTATCTAAATCATCAAAAAGAAAACCCATACTCTGGAAAAGTGTTTATAATGAGAAAAGAGGCTCTGAAGTTAAGGTCTGTTTAATCACACCAGGCGGTGAATTGGACAAAAACAGGATGTAAAACTCCGCAACAACAACAACAACAACAACAACATAAAAGGGATTATAAGATTAAGCCCAAAATTAATTGAGCATGCTCTATCAACAAATTCTATTCATGACTAATACCAACTTCCAAAGCAGTAGCTTAATTCTTTCAAAAACTATTAGAGTCGAAAGTAAAGAATGGTGTAAAAAGTTTTAAAGAAATTCTAATACCACTTCCAAAGCAGTAGCTTCATTCTTTCTAAAATTATTAGAGTCGAAAGTGAAGAATGTGTCAAGGGTTTTTAAGAAATGAAAGGGGACCCTGGGACACATCTAATCACACTACCATTAGTCCACAAAAAGTTGATCTAGTAAACTGATCAAAACACAATTTCCAATTCATTTTATGATCCCCAAACTTTACCATAGGGTAGAAGAAATCTTGCTCTTTCAGAAATTATGAAAAACTTAAGATTGACCCATCTCACCTATTTTGAGTCCTCACACAAAACTTAAGAGCGTGCGACTTTTTGTTGGTGTTGCGATGCACGGCCATATCATATATGTATACACATATATGTTTATATATTTGATTGTTGAAGAATAAAAATCACACGCTTTTGAGAGGTGTTCAAAAGCACGGAGACCATCGTAGCCCCCGGAGACACCCACCAAATTGTCTTGCTTCCCAATTCACCAAGCCACAGAACGCAAGAAGCATCTACAGTCATTCCCACAACAAAATCATCACATTAACTACTCGTGTGCTACGGTATAACCCCCCCCCCCCCCCGTGTGTGCCACACTATTCTGAGACAGCAACGTACGATCGCTTTTTGTAAACATTCTGTTTTTCAAAACCATATTATGACTTTTTTTTTTTAATAGAAACGTTCATGATATAGACATGCTTTGAGCGAAATTGGACTGAAAGATTTGCTGCCATGTCCATTTTTGTGACAAAGCTGTGATTACGCATTTCACTTCTCTAGTAAATGGTCATCTGCAGCACAGCAGTAGATATGCCATGTTCTTAGCCAGGTCGAGGATTCATGATTTATGTAGACACAATGATCCGCGACAGAAACTAGAAAAAAAACCACCTCTATGAAACACTACCTATATGCAAACACCAGACAAAGCAAGCTAGATGTTTGAGGAAGGAAATCGCGGGTGAAGCTTTCATCGTATAGTTAGGCCTTATTTATCGATTGGTTTGGGCAAGTTTGTGCGTTTGAGCAGAATATGCGAACTTGGAACGCCGTCGACTGAATCAGACGTGGTAACGTGGGACATAAAGAGTGAAATACTCTGTCCGCGTTCAGATGTCTTATCAGAGTTGCACTGTCCCCTTAACTCGGCGCAACGACAAAGATGGCAAATTAAAAAGAATAACCATGCAAACAGAACGTAAAACCGTCTAAAATAGAAAAAAAAAAACAACCCAACAATTCAGAGCTCAAAACTTGACTGCCTGACCAGATCATTTCCACCCATGTTTATAGATTTCCATCGTATATCATATCATAGTTCCGGGTTCATGCCATCTGCATAATTAGACTCAAACATCGCTGGTGCGGCCGACCAGCCGTCTCGCACTTTCTATAGCCAACTGACAGTGCAATTTAATTGCTATGACGATCACAAAAACAAGCGCGCCATCTATTGTTCATAATGGGCTCAGAGAGTCTACCAATGTTAAAGAATCCCCTCCCCCTAAAAAAAAAAACAACAAAAACAAAAACAAAAAAATAGACAAATAATGAAACAATCCTTGATCCAGACGGTGATCCCGATCACTGTCAAAATTTGATAATGTATTTTTGTGTCACTCTCAAATCAGTATATAACTCTTTTTGAGCTATTTTGCAAAAGGCAAGCATAACAAAACTGACAAAAACACAACCTCCTTAAATGACGAAGGCAATTAACAAAATTTGCAACAATATGTCAAAAATATATACGTAGACAAAGACATGTAATAGTGATTATAATCCAGTATGTTCTACAATCAACTGTATCCATTTTATAATAAATGAAGATAAGTGAGAACAGTTTCCCATGAGTATTATCTGAATGATATTAAACATTCAATGGCAGCACATAGTGCGATCACAGGAAAATTGCATCCCCCAACCTCACAGTTGGACAGTACAGAAATGTCAGCAAAGATTCATGTTATAATCACTTCCATACGACGCGGTATTATTCTTCTTAATAACAAGTGGGATATTAAATCTGCAATATCAGGATTCAGAAAATCATTGCGCAGTTTGTTAAAAAAAAGAATCTATACAAACTTATAAATCAATTACTGTCCCTCGTCATATCAGTACATCGGTCATTCTCGTAATGGCTATGTCGCTTTTATGCTTCTAATATTTGAACATGACTTTTGATATCAAATCTTATAGTAGGACTAATAAGTTTTAACCTTATCTCTCCTCCCCATTCTATGCAAGACTATATTTGGCATTTTCGCTTTTAACTTGAAAATATAGGCCTACACTATTAAAATATGAATAAGTGCACGTACTATTAGGAAATTGTGTTGCGAAGAAACTGACACTTCCTAACGGAATATTGCCTCTAGGAGGATACCAGCATCGCCAGTCACCGTCTCGCACAAAGTATTGCCAATCCCAAGATATCTGCTCCCATGACCAGCAACACGCGCAGCCCAACCAGATGAGGTCGTGATCACCACACTGGTTTCTCACTGCGTTCACTATGTCGAGGACGTAAGACTGGTTGACAGGGAGCGGCAGGATTTTCCCGTCTGTACCGCACCTCCCAATGGATCGTATCTCCCTCTCGCAGGTGATTTCAAAGGAGCTTGCTGAAAGAGCAACAAACAAGCAAACAACACTAACAAAGACAAGTACAAATCACGGTAATGATGATATTAGAAATTCAACAAACGAATAAGCAGTTCCCAGTCAATCATTACTCGGGACGGTTAATTGAACACAGTTTTGTATCATGCTTTCTGTAGAATGGGGGGGGGGGGCGTGTTTGTGCATTTAAATTGTATTTGTATGATGAATGTCTTGACTGCATTCGTTGCTAGCACCACGAGATATCCTTCATATTATCCAAACACAACTTTGATATGAAAATGCAGTTTCATCATTATACTAAGTCTTTATCTTTCACATCCTTTTGAATACCTGTTCCATTATTTACATACCAAAGGAATTGACTTTAATGATTCTTCACATACTCTCTTTAACATTCACTAAAGGACGGTAAACAACATCTACTGTATATAAATTTGCATTTGCAAGGCACTTTCATTGGGTATAGTATCAAATGTTTTGAACATAAATCATAATAAAAGTATGTCTCTACCAGTATCCAGTGTTAGTAAGGTATATATATATCTATATATATATATATATCTCTCTCTCTATATATATATATATATATATATATATATATATATATGATATACACATTATTTGTCATTTGGTGCACGTAAAACTATAGTAATATACTGAAAATTGAGAGAGAAAAAAAACTGTGAACTTTTTTTGGAAGACCATGCGTTTTTGTGGAGGCATACCATTCGCCATAACGACATTTCTAGTGTTCATTTATACCAATATGACCTTTTTTGTGATGTATATCTGTAATATTTAATGTCAAATAGTTTTTGAAACTCAATCAATTCATGTTGAGAAACCCAACAAGCTCATGCTTAAGTAAGCTAGGTTATTAGGCCCTACATGGCTTGTAATTATTCTTTTATTTAACACTGTTTAATATTTTTCATCATTAATACAGCATTTTCGTCATATTGATGGTTAATTTCAACAAATTTATTTTCAAAATGTCGTTTACGGGTTTTGTAAAACGAACAATTTCAGTTTTGAAGCTGCATGTTCCTGTTTTATTGTGAATAAACCTATATTGAATTGAATTGAATTGAATGAATTGAATTGAATTGTAAAATAACCCCAAAACAATCCAGTGTTGAACATTCAGATGAAATCTGCTGTTCGGTCACAGATGTATCAATGTACCCTATATATATATATATATACCATCCGTACAGTACCTGTCTCCTGACTGGTTGTCTGAACAGTCGACGTCCTCTCCGTCGTCGACCTGGAGTGAGTACTTGGCCTTATCCCGTCGGGAGTGGTTTCAGACACCACTGTCGTAGTGGACGATACACGAGGAATCTCTGTCTGTGCTGGATAAGACGTGCTCTTCTCATCAGTGACCCCAGCTGACCCAACGCGTGTAGACTCTTGTGAGGCGTTTGTCGGTGTACCTCGTTGGGAAATACAGTAAGAGTTAGTCTTATCAGTAGCTGACAATTTCACATGTGTGTGTGTGTGTGTGTGCGTGTGTGTGTGCGTGTGTAGGTGCGTGTGTGTGTGCGTGTGTGTGTGTATGTGTGTGTGTGTGTGTTGTGTGTGTGTGTTTTAACAAACTCACAAAAAATGCTCTCCTCTAAATTGTCTATAAGTATAGCACAATAGATAAAGGTAAATTATTATGGTCAGCAAAAACTTGGAATAAACTTGTGTTCATGATGAGAAACTGTTTATCATGGTGCTTACTCAGAAATGCATTTAATTGAAAAACAACAACGAACAATCAATTTTATGAAATTCTTCCTTCGAGATGTTTTCGTTGTGTGAAAACTGTGTGAAACTTTGCTCTAAGTTTCCTTATGGCATTGGGCGAAACCCCTAGTCTCCTGGCCACCTCCTTAATCGGAACCCCATGCAGCTTCAAGGAAAGCTGTAGCTCTCCCTCTTTCAAAAATTTGCAAATGCGGCATGATGCAAAATGGCCATAGGCACATTAATGTCTTATGTGATCGACCCAAATTGGAATTAAAAAGCACATGGCTTCGACCAACATTTTCATGTTGAACAGGCCTATTGTATAAAAAAGTATGCATAACATCCGTCTGACAGGGAAGCACATTGTACCTGAAGAAATTCCTGAGAATTACATAACAACTTAAAAAGGTCATTTGCTAACTTAAATAGGAAACGTACACAATATGCTTCATCATTACCGTTATTGTGTATATATCACCTCAAGTGCAACCTTTTCCCCCATGCATTTTGACATAAAATGCATTTTTTCACACCAATAATGATATCTGGTGGCATTGATATGCAATTCACGTTATGAGTAATAAAATTCCCTATCCATTCCCGCTTGAATTATGAACATTGGTAAAATACTTTTTAAGATATATCCAAACATGCTATAAGGGGAACTTACTTTTTTGGTTGAGTGTATATACATTATACATTGTATACATAATATATTTATATATATATATATCGCACTGAATATAAATAATGAAGGAGCTACACTGGTGCTGTAAATGGTCGAGACCCCTTCTCGCAGTCTCTCTCTCTCTCTCTCTCTCTCTCTCTCTCTATATATATATATATATATATATATAGAGAGAGAGAGAGAGAGAGAGAGAGAGAGAGGACAATTAAAAGAGACTCGGACAAACAGATACTAGGTTTCAACTGATTGACAAATTGCCCTACATCGACGTAAATAAGCACTGAATTGATCAGTATTTTAGTATAGTAGCCATGATAAAATATCATGGGCGTACATACTCGAGCAGGATTCATGTACGCCCATGATTTTTATCATGGCTACTACTAAAACACTGATCAATGGATCGTATCTCCCTCTCGCAGGTGATTTCAAAGGAGTTTGCTGAAAGAGCAACAAACAAGCAAACAACACTAACAAAGACAAGTACAAATCACGGTAATGATGATATTAGAAATTCAACAAACAAATAAGCAGTTCCCAGTCAATCATTACTCGGGACGGTTAATTGAACACAGTTTTGTATCATGCTTTCTGTAGAATGGGGGGGGGGCGTGTTTGTGCATTTAAATTGTGTTTGTATGATGAATGTCTTGACTGCTTTCGTTGCTAGCACCACGAGATATCCTTCATATTATCCAAACACAACTTTGATATGAAAATGCAGTTTCATCATTATACTAAGTCTTTATCTTTCACATCCTTTTGAATACCTGTTCCATTATTTACATACCAAAGGAATTGACTTTAATGATTCTTCACATACTCTCTTTAACATTCACTAAAGGACGGTAAACAACATCTACTGTATATAAATTTGCATTTGCAAGGCACTTTCATTGGGTATAGTATCAAATGTTTTGAACATAAATCATAATAAAAGTATGTCTCTACCAGTATCCAGTGTTAGTAAGGTATATATATATCTATATATATATATCTATATATATATATATATATATATATATATATATATATATGATATACACATTATTTGTCATTTGGTGCACGTAAAACTATAGTAATATACTGAAAATTGAGAGAGAAAAAAAACTGTGAACTTTTTTTGGAAGACCATGCGTTTTTGTGGAGGCATACCATTCGCCATAACGACATTTCTAGTGTTCATTTATACCAATATGACCTTTTTTGTGATGTATATCTGTAATATTTAATGTCAAATAGTTTTTGAAACTCAATCAATTCATGTTGAGAAACCCAACAAGCTCATGCTTAAGTAAGCTAGGTTATTAGGCCCTACATGGCTTGTAATTATTCTTTTATTTAACACTGTTTAATATTTTTCATCATTAATACAGCATTTTCGTCATATTGATGGTTAATTTCAACAAATTTATTTTCAAAATGTCGTTTACGGGTTTTGTAAAACGAACAATTTCAGTTTTGAAGCTGCATGTTCCTGTTTTATTGTGAATAAACCTATATTGAATTGAATTGAATTGAATGAATTGAATTGAATTGTAAAATAACCCCAAAACAATCCAGTGTTGAACATTCAGATGAAATCTGCTGTTCGGTCACAGATGTATCAATGTACCCTATATATATATATATACCATCCGTACAGTACCTGTCTCCTGACTGGTTGTCTGAACAGTCGACGTCCTCTCCGTCGTCGACCTGGAGTGAGTACTTGGCCTTATCCCGTCGGGAGTGGTTTCAGACACCACTGTCGTAGTGGACGATACACGAGGAATCTCTGTCTGTGCTGGATAAGACGTGCTCTTCTCATCAGTGACCCCAGCTGACCCAACGCGTGTAGACTCTTGTGAGGCGTTTGTCGGTGTACCTCGTTGGGAAATACAGTAAGAGTTAGTCTTATCAGTAGCTGACAATTTCACATGTGTGTGTGTGTGTGTGTGTGCGTGTGTGTGTGCGTATGTAGGTGCGTGTGTGTGTACGTGTGTGTGTGTATGTGTGTGTGTGTGTGTTGTGTGTGTGTGTTTTAACAAACTCACAAAAAATGCTCTCCTCTAAATTGTCTATAAGTATAGATAGCACAATAGATAAAGGTAAATTATTATGGTCAGCAAAAACTTGGAATAAACTTGTGTTCATGATGAGAAACTGTTTATCATGGTGCTTACTCAGAAATGCATTTAATTGAAAAACAACAACGAACAATCAATTTTATGAAATTCTTCCTTCGAGATGTTTTCGTTGTGTGAAAACTGTGTGAAACTTTGCTCTAAGTTTCCTTATGGCATTGGGCGAAACCCCTAGTCTCCTGGCCACCTCCTTAATCGGAACCCCATGCAGCTTCAAGGAAAGCTGTAGCTCTCCCTCTTTCAAAAATTTGCAAATGCGGCATGATGCAAAATGGCCATAGGCACATTAATGTCTTATGTGATCGACCCAAATTGGAATTAAAAAGCACATGGCTTCGACCAACATTTTTCATGTTGAACAGGCCTATTGTATAAAAAAGTATGCATAACATCCGTCTGACAGGGAAGCACATTGTACCTGAAGAAATTCCTGAGAATTACATAACAACTTAAAAAGGTCATTTGCTAACTTAAATAGGAAACGTACACAATATGCTTCATCATTACCGTTATTGTGTATATATCACCTCAAGTGCAACCTTTTCCCCCATGCATTTTGACATAAAATGCATTTTTTTCACACCAATAATGATATCTGGTGGCATTGATATGCAATTCACGTTATGAGTAATAAAATTCCCTATCCATTCCCGCTTGAATTATGAACATTGGTAAAATACTTTTTAAGATATATCCAAACATGCTATAAGGGGGAACTTACTTTTTTTGGTTGAGTGTATATACATTATACATTGTATACATAATATATTTATATATATATATATCGCACTGAATATAAATAATGAAGGAGCTACACTGGTGCTGTAAATGGTCGAGACCCCTTCTCGCAGTCTCTCTCTCTCTCTCTCTCTCTCTCTCTCTATATATATATATATATATATATAGAGAGAGAGAGAGAGAGAGAGAGAGAGGACAATTAAAAGAGACTCGGACAAACAGATACTAGGTTTCAACTGATTGACAAATTGCCCTACATCGACGTAAATAAGCACTGAATTGATCAGTATTTTAGTATAGTAGCCATGATAAAATATCATGGGCGTACATACTCGAGCAGGATTCATGTACGCCCATGATTTTTATCATGGCTACTACTAAAACACTGATCAATGGATCGTATCTCCCTCTCGCAGGTGATTTCAAAGGAGTTTGCTGAAAGAGCAACAAACAAGCAAACAACACTAACAAAGACAAGTACAAATCACGGTAATGATGATATTAGAAAATTCAACAAACAAATAAGCAGTTCCCAGTCAATCATTACTCGGGACGGTTAATTGAACACAGTTTTTGTATCATGCTTTCTGTAGAATGGGGGGGGGGGGGGCGTGTTTGTGCATTTAAATTGTGTTTGTATGATGAATGTCTTGACTGCTTTCGTTGCTAGCACCACGAGATATCCTTCATATTATCCAAACACAACTTTGATATGAAAATGCAGTTTTCATCATTATACTAAGTCTTTATCTTTCACATCCTTTTGAATACCTGTTCCATTATTTACCATACCAAAGGAATTGACTTTAATGATTCTTCACATACTCTCTTTAACATTCACTAAAGGACGGTAAACAACATCTACTGTATATAAATTTGCATTTGCAAGGCACTTTCATTGGGTATAGTATCAAATGTTTTTGAACATAAATCATAATAAAAGTATGTCTCTACCAGTATCCAGTGTTAGTAAGGTATATATATATATATATATATATATATGATATACGCATTATTTGTCATTTGGTGCACGTAAAACTATAGTAATATACTGAAAATTGAGAGAGAGAAAAAACTGTGGACTTTTTTGGAAGGCCATGCGTTTTTGTGGAGGCGTACCATTCGCCATAACGACATTTCTAGTGTTCATTTATACCAATATGACCTTTTTTTGTGATGTATATCTGTAATATTTAATGTCAAATAGTTTTTGAAACTCAATCAATTCATGTTGAAAAACCCAACAAGCTCATGCTTAAGTAAGCTAGGTTATTAGGCCCTACATGGCTTGTAATTATTCTTTTATTTAACACTGTTTAATATTTTTCATCATTAATACAGCGTTTTCGTCATATTGATGGTTAATTTCAACAAATTTATTTTCAAAATGTCGTTTACGGGTTTTGTAAAACGAACAATTTCAGTTTTTAAGCTGCATGTTCCTGTTTTATCGTGAATAAACCTATATTGAATTGAATTGAATTGAATGAATTGAATTGAATTGTAAAATAACCCCAAAACAATCCAGTGTTGATCATTCAGATGAAATCTGCTGTTCGGTCACAGATGTATCAATGTACCCTATATATATATATATATATATATATATATATATATATATATACCATCCGTACAGTACCTGTCTCCTGACTGGTTCTCTGAACAGTCGACGTCCTCTCCGTCGTCGACCTGGAGTGAGTACTTGGCCTTATCCCGTCGGGAGTGGTTTCAGACACCACTGTCGTAGTGGACGATACACGAGGAATCTCTGTCTGTGCTGGATAAGACGTGCTCTTCTCATCAGTGACCCCAGCTGACCCAACGCTTGTAGACTCTTGTGAGGCGTTTGTCGGTGTACCTCGTTGGGAAATACAGTAAGAGTTAGTCTTATCAGTAGCTGACAATTTCACATGTGTGTGTGTGTGTGTGTGCGTGTGTGTGCGTGTGTAGGTGCGTGTGTGTGTGCGTGTGTGTGTGTATGTGTGTGTGTGTGTGTGTGTTGTGTGTGTGTGTTTTAACAAACTCACAAAAAATGCTCTCCTCTAAATTGTCTATAAGTATAGCACAATAGATAAAGGTAAATTATTATGGTCAGCAAAAACTTGGAATAAACTTGTGTTCATGATGAGAAACTGTTTATCATGGTGCTTACTCAGAAATGCATTTAATTGAAAAACAACAACGAACAATCAATTTTATGAAATTCTTCCTTCGAGATGTTTTCGTTGTGTGAAAACTGTGTGAAACTTTGCTCTACGTTTCCTTATGGCATTGGGCGAAACCCCTAGTCTCCTGGCCACCTCCTTAACCGGAACCCCATGCAGCTTCAAGGAAAGCTGTAGCTCTCCCTCTTTCAAAAATTTGCAAATGCGGCATGATGCAAAATGGCCATAGGCACATTAATGTGATCGACCCAAATTGGAATTAAAAAGCACATGGCTTCGACCAACATTTTCATGTTGAAAAGGCCTATTGTATAAAAAAGTATGCATAACATCCGTCTGACAGGGAAGCACATTGTACCTGAAGAAATTCCTGAGAATTACATAACAACTTAAAAAGGTCATTTGCTAACTTAAATAGGAAACGTACACAATATGCTTCATCATTACCGTTATTGTGTATATATCACCTCAAGTGCAACCTTTTCCCCCATGCATTTTGACATAAAATGCATTTTTTCACACCAATAATGATATCTGGTGGCATTGATATGCAATTCACGTTATGAGTAATAAAATTCCCTATCCATTCCCGCTTGAATTATGAACATTGGTAAAATACTTTTTAAGATATATCCAAACATGCTATAAGGGGAACTTACTTTTTTGGTTGAGTGTATATACATTATACATTGTATATATATATATATATATATATCGCACTGAATATAAATAATGAAGGAGCTACACTGGTGCTGTAAATGGTCGAGACCCCTTCTCGCAGTCTCTCTCTCTCTCTCTCTCTCTCTCTCTATATATATATATATATATATATATATATATGTATATATATATGTATATATTATATATAGAGAGAGAGAATAGAGAGAGAGAGAGAGAGAGAGAGAGAGAGAGAGAGAGGATAATTAAAAGAGACTCGGACAAACAGATACTAGGTTTCAAACTGATTGACAAATTGCCCTACATCGACGTAAATAAGCACTGAATTGATCAGTATCTTAGTAGTAGCCATGATAAAATATCATGGGCGTACATACTCGAGCAGGATTCATGTACGCCCATGATTTTTATCATGGCTACTACTAAAACACTGATCAATTCAGTGCTTATTAACGTCGATATGGGGAGATTTGTCAATCAATCGCAATGAAAACATCTCGACGAAAGAATTTCATGAATTTGAACAAACAACCAAGCTCAAACCCGCAAAGAAAAAGAAGTACTTAAAGTCAAAGTTACAAATTCTTATTTTTTTACAAAATAATAATAAAATGATATTACATGTAACATGAGGCATCATAAGTGAACATGCGAATTGTCATAATGGCCTAAGTAGAAGAAGTTGAAGGTCGTATAGTCATGATTGCAATACTTGTATGTTAAGATAATTTATCACTGAAAGAAAAAAGAAATAGGTTTCTTCTTACGATAGAGACATGAATCCCCGCTAAACCCTTCAGCACAGTCAGAGTGGCAATGGAAGTTAGTCTCCGTTTCCTCACATACGCCATTCTTGCACGGTTCCCGTAAGCAATCTGTTTCGTATAGTAGTAATACAAAACTGAATTGAGCTGAATTGAATATTGAATTGAATGGAATTAAACTTAAACACACTAATGCATAAGCATGCGCTCAAATTGAATAATGTATAAAGACGAAATACATATTATTCATGATATAGATATCTATGTAGGCCTATACATAATTATGTATAGGCATGTGTAAGTATATGTGCTTATGTGTGTGTGTGTGTGTGTGTGTGTGTATGTACGTATGGTATTTTGTTTGCTTTATTTTTCTTCCAATTTCATACATAGATAAAGATTCATTTCAGTAATATCACATAAAATATCAGTTAACAGATTACAATGATTACATGATTCAAAGAAGGAAAATAAATGTGTAAATTAATTCCATTAAAAGAATTATTGTATTATCAAATTTCCAAATAATTACCTCAGAAGTTATGCGGAAGGACTGCCACTCAAAACGTGGCAGCCAAGAAAACCTATTAACATAATATGTAAATGTATCATATACCATCAATGGTATTGGATTGGATTGGAGTTATTTATTCAATACTCCATAAAAAAATCATACAAACAAACAGAGAAAATACACAACATATTAGTATAAATACATTACATTCAAATTCATGTCGTCAAGTGTGTATAAAGTAACTGACATGTCTGCAACGGATACAAAATATAAACTTCAACACACACACACACACACACACACACACAAAATATGAAGCATTAGGAACTTGGCAGGAAAGCGGAGCCTTATATTGTATGAGGTAGTGTATCATTCATGCGTGTGAAAGTGTATCTATCGGACCTTGGAAGGACAAAAAGATCTGTCGATTTGAGACAGAACAGATATAAAGCGAAAAAAAAAAAAGGAAACTCAAATCTGCCATAATATATTAAAGCTGCAGGACAGCGGCTGATGGTAACGTTAAGCTCATTAGGAAAGCTTACAATCCATTTAGCAATGCTATACACTCTTTAAATCAATATGAATTTTTACCTTTCGATATAATTTTGTCAAATTGTTGCACAGCAGTGAAAACTAATAAGCACCTACTTAAGCCAACTCGACGAGATGAATTCAATGATTATACACTCCACTCGGTAATGTCAGCATTATCACCGTCAGGTTTACCTGGAATTCGACAAGTCCATTCTTCAGGCTCAGCGCGCATCCCAGGATTGCCATGGCAACTCTTGCGGGAGACAGTTCCCGGTAGATTAATAACCTTTGGGATGAGTTGGATTTGGTCGCCGTTGAATGATACGGTCAAGCACCGGGTGTTCGTTGGAAAAGTGTAGTTTACATTGTACTTGTTCCAGTGTTCACCATGTACTGGAAACGCAAGATAAATTCGTTCCGTTATTGCTGAATTTATAATGAAAGAACAATTCAACCCATAAATACCCAAAGGAGTTCTCAGTACGTTTATTTGCTGACAGCATACGGTCATGTCTTGCACAAGTCACAATATAAGGATAATATAGCTGCAGATAAGCCCTCAAATATTGGAATGATATAGATTTACAGAATGGTATGATAAATCTTTCTTTCAAACACGTGCTCACTCAATTTCTGACCCCTCCCCTCACTCCCGCCCCTGGAGATCTCCCTTATCCCCTCTCTCGTTCCACTTAATCCATCCTCTTCCTGTTATAGCAACCCAACTTTAACTTATTACATTAGATACATTTGGTACTGCTTTGTTATGTTGTTGTTGGATTTTTTTGTTGTTGTTGCAAAGCTAATGCATGAAAACATTGCAGCGCTACATATTCTAAGTACAACTATCTCGTGCTTTTGGGAACACTTTCAAATTATGCCATCAGGTCAATGATTTTAAGCCAAACTATTGTGCGCTAACCTATCTTGCGAAGAAATACTGAAACTATACTTGTGAGGCTTTCATCACACTTTAGGTTTTTGATATCAAAGGTAAGACAACGCGAAGTTCTAAAATGAGACTTTTCATTCCTTATCTTTCTTGAATTGTTTATTTTATCATAATATACACAATATAACATTTCCCACAAAATAAAGAACATTTTGGCAAAGATAAGTAACAACAGAGGTTGACTTAAAGTAAAAAGGGGCGTATTGAGAGCAAAACAAACAAACAAAAAGAGAAAAAAAAACATGCGCATAGTTGATCACATAACGTGATACAGGTTGTATCATATAAACGGACGGAATAAAAAGCAAATGCTAACTTTCATTTGAGTAAAAGGTTATTATTGTTCTGAAAAGTTTCAAATTTACCTGATCAAAAAAGAATATGATAAGATATGTGTTATCTTCGTACAAAATTATAATCATAATCCCACTCCTTGTCATTCCGGCATTTGATATAGTATTATACAATCTAAAATAATTATGGTAAGTGTTATACTTAATAATCTAAAAAAGTTTATAGCATTACCCATTATGGCGCTGACAAACAGTACAAGAACCGGAAGGCTAGTCCGCTGAAAGAAAGAGGAAATAAAATGGACAATGCCCGCAAACAGCAGTGACTGAAGAAAATCAAAATTTGTCGTACTAAGGCTAATATACGGTCACAACGCAAAGGGCGGCTTCCGGCCGATTTGTAGCTTGCTCTTTCGCTGCTATAGAATTTAGCCATTTCCCAACGATTTTTGGAAAAGTCGAGCAGGCTGTAACACCCCCGCCGATGCGATGCCCGAGCGATCCTCTGTTGATATCCTGTCGGTCTCCGGTCGATTTTAGGTCAGTTGGTCACCGGTCGATTTTAGGTCAAAACTTGGTAAAATAGGGGGATATTCTCCGCGTAGAGTCTGAGCAATCACCGAGTGGTGACCTACCACATAGCAACTGGAACATCTCCCACCCCGTTCGGCTACCAGCCTATTTTTGAGAAATCGGCCGGCTGTCTGCAAGTGATGAGTGGGACATCTGCCAGTGTCCCGTCGGCGTATCGGCCAGCTCCGCCGAAAATTTCTCACGAGCTACTTGGGAATATAATAATGTGACTTACCTTAATTGGCCCCAACAACATTCGCGTAGCTTTGCATTTAACAAGGCAACGAGGTCTCCGATGCTCCTGATTCTACCTCAACGACTACCACAGTGAGGTTCACATGCCCAGCACTTTTGTGAAAACATGAACACATAAAAACCTCTATACCAATAATCAATTAACAACTTTTTTTTTGTTCTGATTTATTCTCCTAAAGATAGAGTTTATTCTTCATAACGATAAAACTCGAAGTAAAGTATTTTAGAACTTAATTACGAACTATCAATCGCAGTTGTGAAACAGAAGATAAATAGGTATAACACGCATGGGAAATGAAATAGAAAGGAAAAGAAAACCAAGATTTAAAAAAAAAAATGCATACTCACTCCTAGATTAGGATGTGCCAAAATACTTTTGCTTTGCTACTCTGTACTTAAACTTCATTCATTGTTCCTTCTTCCTAATGAATTTTAATCATCATTATCCACACATCTTTAAGTAATTACGCCTTCATTCATAAATATACACCTCGAAGTAAAAGATTTAAGAACTAGATAACGAACTATCAACCGCAGTTGTGAATTTTTAGATATTAGTATAACTAATAGGTAGAAAATAGGAAATCAGATAGAAAGGAAAAGAAAACCAAGATAAAAAAGTACACTCACTCCTATATCAAAATGTTCCAAAATACCATTTCTTTGCTACTCTATAGGGCCTACTTATACTTTATCTACTTTTTCTTCTTCCTATACTGAATTCTAAATTATGCGGGCTAACTCTGTTAAAGGGAAGCAGTCCTGAGATTTTCACTGTACTGATAATTAAGAAGAGTAAAAAATATAACCTTTCACCAATTTATACGCGTGGACATCAAAAATTGTCTCCGTACGCGATTTTTAAAAAATAATTCCTGCAAGCGATCGTGTAAGAGCCTACCAAAAGGTGCAACGTCATTGATGCCCTACTCTCAAGTTGACAGCCGTGCCTCAGAAAACCAATATAAGTATTCAAAATGATCATATCTGATTTTTTCATAAAGTGTGACAATATGTCGTTTTATTATTTCAAACAAAATATTTCAAGCTTATTTATATATACAATTGATATAAAAATAAATAGCAAACATGTACTTATAACTAGCTAGGGAGCGTACACATGACGAGCAGAACACCGCTGGAAAGAGTTGTGCATCGATGACGTATGACTCTCCGCCAAGACTTACTCATTAGCATATTCACCATGCAGAGTCACACTTTTTCAACCAAAATGTACGAGCTTATTTGGTGATTTGAAAGTTTGTTTTTGGTGAAAGTAGTTCATTGGAGGTACCAACAACAGCATATATATCTTTTTTAAATTTCGTGAGGACTGCGTCCCTTTAAAAGTCTCATATACTAGAAGTTGCAGCTATAGCTGTTTAATCTTTCAGGGGGAGAAGATGGTGGGGGTTTTCTCGTTTCTGTCTTCCTTCGACCTCTTCCGATAGCCCTGGCTTCTCTTTTACCTCTTGTCTCTTGTTGTTCTTCTGTGCTTTTGTACTTTTCACTTCTATTATTTTGATCTCTATAAATCACAAGTCGGAAACCGACTCAATTAGGTTGGGGTCCCTGGGGTTGCCGTCGGGACATCACCGAGCGTATTTCGGACTGTGAGTGTAAACTTGACGGTCGCTATATACTAGAACTTGAACTCCGCGGTAAGACTTCACCGAGCAGTGGCCTAAAAATCAGTGGTGCCTTGCCGAAACTTGCTACCCCCCGCCCCCCCCCCCCCCCAAAAAAAAAACCAACAAAAACAAATGCAACAAAACAAAAACAAAAACAAAAAACAAGCAAACAAAAAAACAAACAACCAAAAAACTAAAAAATAAAAAAAATAAAAAAACTCGCCGCCCGGCAGGCGAGCAAGCTGACTTTTTTTTTTTAGGGTGTGACCGTAGCCACTGGTGTCCTATATCAAATAACGGTATCAATACTATATTAAGCTTAAGGTCGTCTTTTCATATATAACCTGTTGGATTTACTCCTTTTCTCCAATATTTTGAAAATGACAAAAAAAACCCCACTAACAACAATAGCGACAACAATAACAAGAAGAAGAAGAAGAAGAAGCAAATCACGTTATTTTTTCGTTGGTCGTATTGATCTCGGTTCAATATATAATTTTGTATCAAAAAGTCATACAGTCTTTTATAAACAAGACTAGAAAGAATACAGATAGGACAGCGATTCGAGACAAGAGAGGAGTCATCTTTCTTGTATATTGGAACAACTTTTATTGGCAATTCGGAAATTCAGAAATATGCCAGTTGAGGTGTCATTATACTCTGTGACAACAATTTGTTTTGAAAAGAGACTTCCTCATCATGCTCATTTCATCACAACCATTTGTATAACTTTGTTTTAATGAATGTACAGTGTAAATTTTCTCACTATAATCTCTTTGTTGGAAAAATAATGAATTATCATTGATGTGCCTGAATACTACGAAAATATGTATACGTACGATAATTTTTTAAAGCTTGAATAGGACCTACATTAGCAAAGTACTCACTAAAACCAAGGAGGTTCAAGAGATGGAGTAACAACAGTGTTATTCCCTTTGATACCATGTTTGATGCCGCCAATAAGAAATATTTGAAGTATGATAGGATAGGAAGACAATTGATTTATGTGGCATTGCATCATGACTCGTCACTCTCAAAGGAAGATGTGTCTTCATGATGGTAATTACTTTTTGCTGTCCTTTCTTATGAAACATGAGCGGTACATAAAGGTACAGACACAGGCAGGTGACAGAGATGTGCGAATAAAGATTCCACAAAAATTGATCATCTCAATGCTCGGAAAGACGGCGGCATCAAACCCCGATCATCATAGTCACAAATGCATCTGTGGAATTCTTTTCATCAAAAGAAAACCAACAACTGTTTGAATGTTAACAGCCAGTTTGAACTCCATTTCTCAAAACCTCCTTGCGAAAACAGAGTGCGCCATCTCTATTATGGAGCGTTTGTCGGTCATATGTATCATTTGAAATATTTAAACCTTCTTTTGCTTACCAATAGCCTCATTAACAACCTTCCTAGTGGCTGACATGTTTCCAGTAGCATTTTTAAAGGCTTCCGTAAAATACACTCTCTGGGAAAGCACGATAATTTGCGGCAGTTTATTCTATAATATGATTGATATCAACTAACATTATAATCATTATGATATTGTAACCTATATTTATATCAAATTTCTTGTCTTAATGGAAAGAAAAAAAAATCCTCTGTTATTAAAGGATTATTTTTTCAATTGTTCGGTATCTGCCCAGAATGCCCCGAATGCCTCCCAAATCCAACCGAATTCCATCCGAATACACCTCGAATGTGGCCCGAATGAAATTCGTCGGGGCCACATTCGGGAGTATTTTTGAGGTTATTCGGCTGGTTTTGAACATTATTTTCAAACGAGCCGAATCCCTCCACGATTGTTCCAGAATCTCTCCCGAATTCGTGTATTCGGGTGGAATCGCAGCTGATTCGATCAGCTCCGGTGTAACCGAGGCTTAACATTTTGTATAAGAATACAAGTACTATGTGTTGTCAAAATAATGGGTAAATGATCAGAAACATCACTTTTCAAAGACCAGATTTCGAATAATCTGCATCAATATTAGTGAAATATTATTACTCAAGGCTTGTAAACTGCACGCAAAATATTACAAGATTTATTCTTAAAACATTATCTTGATTCAAAAGATCAATATTAGACAATGTCAGAATATCCCATCAAGTACACAATTCATCTTTGATTTATTGATTGACCAGCTCTAATAAAACAGTAAATTATCCAAGAATAAATTGCAATCTGTGTGAGGAGGTCTGTAATATACATTGTAGTACACAAATATTACTTTTTTTTCAATTCTTATTAATTTCAACACTCGTGCAATCGAATTCATTTCCGTTGTACTTCAACATAATAAGGCTTTACTTTAAACGATATTAAGTATGATTGGAACAGCAGGGCAACTTTGCCTCCTCGTCTGCATTTTCTATCAGAACGGACAACAGAATATCTATCAATGTTATATAAAGGGGGAGATTTGTAACTGAAATCTACATGTCTATCGCAGGCGACAATAATTGTATATTTTCGTACTTTCTTTAAAGACTGCGAGCATTGACGTGCAATACAATGAAAGAATGCTCATTAATATTAGATTTTGAATTCAACTAGTCAGGTAAAGTATACCAACATTGGACATTTTTACCCATATTTGAAAATAAGAACTACATATGGGCCATGACATGACCATCAGCTTTTGCTGTATTGCTGAAAGAAGAGAAGAAGAGAAGGAAAATAGCAAATTATAAAGTGTAGGCTGTTACCAAAGTACCCTCGTGAGTGTAGTGGCCGCATTGGACAATGTGGATCTGACAGGAAAGATCATTGTCATAAACATGTACGGCCTATGTATATATATCAGACGTCAAATTGTATATTTGCAAGAAGTTTATATACACAATACATACATCATACATAATATGATATTTGGCATAACTACACGTTGATTTTCACATTTTTCGTGGTCTAGACTTAGAGGTTGACAGAACAGAAAAGTTGAGAGGTGCATGAGTGCTCGGAGAAAGATAGAAATAGACATAAATGATATGATTGTGACACAATGAATCAAACAAGAGTAAAACCAAATGATTGACTTGCATATATTGGCCTTAGAAAGGATTACACAAAGACTTAGACTTACCATTGTTGTTTTTCATTCAATAAGATGCACAGGAATATACACACGTTGCTTGATTTATTACAAAAGGCAAAATAAAACGCATTTGATTCAATGAATTTCTTCACTTTGATGATACGAAAAGATTATCGATCACGTTTCTCGAGTTGCTGTTCTGAGCGATGTCATATTTCGATATGCTTGATGAGCTGACTGAAGTGATGACTTCATTAGTTCCTGGTCACGCCTCACCAGCTGCCTAAAGGTCGTGTCACACTAGCCTTGCGTGCGACTTGCAAAGAACAATTTTGACTACCCGGAGGTCCCCGTAGATGATCCGCACATGACAGTACCTAGCATGTATCTCAAAAGTAGTCGCCCGGAGGTGCGCACGCATATTTTTTGCCCGCAACCGTGTTTATGTCCCGTCACACCTTTACGGGCAAGCTACTCGGTTGCGTGTAGGGATTTTCTAGCATACCGGACATTCCTGAGGGCGGAAAAGGATTTGTGCGAGTCAGCGCATGTGTCCTACTTGCTGGACGCGTTATACTTGCGAGTATACTGTGTGACCTTTGTACCAGTCGCGTGGGGGCTGACAACTCAGTGAAGGAATTCCTCTACTGGAATGGCTGAAATCTCACAGAATTTCATTATCTTGGCTGCATACGGGACTGCGAAGTACCTGCGTGGGAATTGCCTGGGAAGTACTGCCGCTAAGGGTCTCCTACTGGCGTTCTGCGTGAAGCATCCATCTCTGTCCATATAGTCCAGTCAAAATATGGAATGACCCATAATTGCAACAGAAACCATTCCACATGCATTTAACGTTGAAGAGCTTTCAAAACAACATATTAAAATTTCCCTAAAATTCGAGTGGTGGATCAAAGCCTAATTTGCATAAATTCAAAATGGCCGCCATAAAACTTATTTATGCTTATATCTTGGGACATAGAACCCATAGAAAGTCAGTTCTTGTGTCTAAACCTATGTTTTTTAGGTCAAGGGGTACAGTTATGACATCAGTAATAACTTTAAAGTATCTATATGTACATAATTTGCATAAATTCACATATAAATGCATTCAAAATGGCCGCCATAATGGCCTTTTAATATCTCCGTACATAAAAACTGTAGAAAGTAAATTTTGGCGTCTATATTTATGTTTTTCACGTCAATATACAATCATGATGTCAGTTGTAACTCAAAAAGCATTCCTACATACATAATTTGCGTATATATGCATATAATTATATGCAAATAGCTGCCAAATGGCTTGTACATGCCCCTATCTCTGATTATTTCATCCGTAAGTGGTTCCCTTTGTGTCTCTTATCTTCACTGCCGGGAATAATTGCTGCAGTACATACATTCAATAGTAAGTCAATGAAAATCTGCATAAATATACATATAGATATGATTATTCAAATCACTAGTATGAATACATTTCTGCTTTTAGGATATACATGCAGCCTGCACAATGTTGATTGTGATGCCTGTATCTATTAATTCAAGGGCAAAGAACATTTACATTTTACAATCTTATAATGAACATCCTTACACCTAGTTGCATGAATTTCCATGAATTTACAAGTAATTTAGGCCTACTCTACCACCCATGCGGATTTCCTCAAATAAAGCCTCTGGACAGTAATCAATGTAAACAGCGTTGAATACAACCGATTTTCATTTAACTTTGACTTCAAATTAACTTCCAAGTGTCCCCAATAGGTACAGAAAAATTGAAATCTTTGAATTGTATAATGCATATTTGTAAGTACAAAATACTTTTTTTTTTTGCAAGGAGGAGGGTACATCAATTCATAATGAGTATGTTTATCTATGAGTCTATATACAAAAGTTACATGAGTTTGGTATACAATGTAGTAGATGTTTTGGTCATATTTTGGTGCCTTGGTCACTCAATGACTTTCTGAACAAGAGACCCATGGGTTCAGAGCTCACCTGAGTATCTCAAGTTTACCTTCCATGCCAGTCTTGCAGACTGTTACCTAGGTCGACCAAACCGGAGCACTCCTGGATCTGCCATGAAACATTTGAAAGTACCTTCTACAGTATAGGGTACCTGTAATCATGGCCTTTATCCTTTTACCCATTTCTGATTCTAGAGGGGAAAAAATGCTTTCAAAAATTCCCTAATTTCGGGGATATTGGGGATCTTGGAGTCAACATGGGGTTCATGGTACTCATGTGACTAAATAATATGATATTCTATCACCTGCAAAGTTCGGTAGAAAAAAGAAATGACCACACTTTTCGTGAAGATGAAAGTGTGAAAATTGGTCCCTAATTTAGTACAAGCCCAAAGGGGATCATCCCTGAATCTGTCATAAACAATCTTACGAGTCCATTCACTGATGTACTTACTCAAAGCACTTCTGCTTTAAATATACGTTATAGAAGTAGATACTCTAACGCCATTTCTTTCAGTGGTTGATGGGCCGCTTTCAGACTGTTTTCTCAAAATTTCCCGGTCTCCCTCCAGAGTTTGTAGTTATCCCGCTCTACATAGCGCTCTCTCTCTCTCTCTCTCTCTCTCTCAAGATTTTTTTTTTTTTTTTTTTTGCACATGTCACAATTCAACACCCAGGAGTCATACAGCCCATGAGCTTGACACTAAACAAAATATTCAAGGCCCATGAGTCTGACACTAGGCAATAAAAAAGAGCCCACGAGTCCGACACAACGCAAACAAGGCTCTTAAGTTTGACACAGATTATTAAAGCAAAGAAGACCAAAGACCCTTTTTTCAATGCTGACCTCAATGACTCGTGGGAAACCCCAAATGTTTAAAGCAGGAGAACAGATACAGGGATGATCCCCTTCGGATAGAACCAAATTAGGATCATCTTCGGATATGTATATATTTTTTCTTTTTTAGAGGGGGGGGGGGGTCTACACCGCTGAGGGTACTTTCAAGTGTTTCATGGCAGATTCAGGGGTGTCCCCTTTAGGCCGCAGCCAGGAATAATTTATTGAGGACCAGTTTTACGTTGTGACCAAAGGCTTCCAACTTTGATGTGTTCTACCTAGGTAACAGTCTGCAAGACTGCATGGAAGGTAAACTTGAGATACTCAGGTGAGCTCTGAACCCATGGGTCTCTTGTTCAGAAAGTCATTGAGTGACCAAGGCACCAAAATATGATAAAAACAATTTCCACACCAAACTCATGTAACTTTTGTTTATCAACTCATGGATAAACTTTCTCATAATGAATTATTCATGTACTCTCCCTCTTCAAAAAAAAAAATATTGCATGTATGCATTAAACATTAAGGCAAATTCTCACATTGTATGCAAATATGAGATGTTTTAAACAATTCAAAGATTTCAATTTTTGTGTACCTATTGAGCACACTTGGAAGCTAATTTGGAGTTAAAGTTACTGCTTAAATTGATTAATGCTCAGAGGCTTTATTTTGGGAAATTATGGGTGGTACAGTACTTGCAAATTCATGCAACTAGGCCCTATATACATATATAAGATAATCATTCAATCAATCAATCAATCAATCAATTATAGTTTATTTCCAATCAACGAAAATCAAAAACATAGTACAATGTATACATGTCATTAAATGATATTGTTCAAACGTTTGCAAAAGATTCTTGTAATATACTAGACAAATTATAGAACAAAATATATGTACAATAATTAGGAGGAACACTGTATAAATACTACGTGGGCGAGCGCAAAATAAATTCGATTTTGGAAAATAGTGATCTACTAAAAAGCAAAGCTTGTCGGACGTGGATCGCTCGATAAATAATGGGTAAATTATATACTATTATATCATTAAGGTTGTTATGTTAATGTTCTTTGCCCAACATTGTATGTATATATATATATGAAAAAAGGAAGTGTATTCAAATATTCACCTCTTTTCCCTGATACAATTCAAAATGAAAATATACTATTTTGTGCATACATAAGTTAAACTACATCTCTTGCTCAAAAGACAAATTGGGCAATTCTTGATATACAGAAATTCAGGAGACCATCGTCATAAGCAAGCACTTGACGACGACAATGGCCTCAGAAATGATTATCTAAACAATACAACATTGTAGGAATATAAGTCACCACTTACTGATTGGCGATAAGGAGAAAGGGAGGGAAGAATGAGGGGAAAAAGTGCAATAATTATATGTATATTAATGCAAATTTTTCATTGACTTACTCCTAAATGTTGGTACTGCAGCAATTACTCCTGGCAGTGAAGATAAGAGACACAAAGAGACCAACTTACAAATGAAATAATCGGGCATGCACAAACATATAATTATATGCATATATATACAAATTATGTGTGTAGGAATCATGCTTTTTGAGTTACAACTGACATCATGATTGTGTATATTGACGGTAAAAACATAAATATAGATGCCACAATTTACTTTCTACAGGTTTTATGTACGGAGATATTAAAAGGCCATTATGGCGGCCATTTTGAATGCATTCATATGCAAATTTATGCAAATTATGTACAAATAAATACTTTTAAGTTATTACTGATGTCATATACTCCTTGACCTAAAAAAACATAGGTTTAGACACAAAAACTGACTTTCGATGGGCTCTACATCCCAAGATATAAGCATAAATAGGTTTTATGACGGCCATTTTGAATTTATGCAAATTAGGCAATAATCCACCACTCGAATTTTAGGGAACTTTTAATATCAGGTTCGAGTTTCTTCAGTTTGTCTCCCTCTACAAATGAATATTTGTTAAGATCGCAACTTTAGATTAGATTAGATTTCTTCCATCAAAATGAAAAAAAAAATAAAATTGTATTCAGTTAAATGTGGTTGGGGACCCCTCCTTTATGGGGAAGATTTTAAGATTTTAAGACCTGAAATTCAGAGATCTGTTTCAAAATTTGTTTTGGAAACGTTCGATTTTTTTTTCTTCAAAGGACCCCTGAAATCCAAATGCATGTTGATTTGTGTTGACTTCTGATACCCTCAACATCACTTTTGCGGTGAAACGAATATCTAGAAACAGTCCATATACTTTTAACGGTTTTTCTTCTATTTTTCTTCAGATTACGTGGGAACGCCCCCCAAAAATCCTTCCAAACCAACATTCCTCAGATGATCTCATCTGTCAATCATTGCTAAAGTTATGAAATGTTTAACAAAAGACATTGGAATGCACTTTCCCTCGACTCAGCATAACTTACATGTTTCTGTGATATTAATGTGACTAACAAAAGACAGGGAATATGCTTCATGGAACTAAGGATATGTGCATGTACTGCCTGACTGATTTCCTTGGGTAACGGGGTCAACGGACAAGGTCAATTCGTCAAAATTTCACGATATCCCTCATATCTATGCAACGCCCAAAGGTATTTCGTGAAACATGCATTTTATATTACCCAATAGAGAATCTCTAGGAATGTTTTTAGGCAAAAGGTCAAAGGTTACAAGGTCAAAGGTCATTTTGCAATTGTACATTTCTCTTCTTCCTTATTATCTCGGAAGTGGCTCAAGATTTCATTAGTGATTCTCTTGCGAATTTTAGGGTCATGTGTCAAAGATCAAGGGTCAAAGGCCAGCTTAAAATGCTAAAGTTTTACCATGCAATGCAAATTATGCTTTTTCTCCATACCTAAATGATTGATCAATGCATAAACTTATAAGGGTCAAAGGTCAAGCAAAAATCCTTAAGGTTTATTTGGTAAATGTGGTAAGAAACAGTACTCCCGGAATAGGGGAATATCTGTAGTCGTCGTAAATAATTACAATTTATAAAGCTTGTTTAGTGTTCTTGACAAATTGACAAGTTCAGAGACATCTCATTATGCCTCGGAACCATTTGCCATGAAAATTGGTTTGTTCCAAAAGGAAAAATGCACTTAAATCGACATTACGAAAGCTTAATCCGATGATGGAATGATTTATTGATGAGTTATTGCTTTGGGCGATGCCAGGTGCGTGCATGGTTGATGAGCTGACTGAAGTTTGACCTTTTGTGGCAATGACAGTCATGGTTTCACGGCCAAAGACTTGTTATAAACAATGGCGAAAAGCAATCATACTGTGTCCATATGAAGGTGACTCTGTGTGTGTGTGTGTGTGTGTGTGTGTGTGTGTGTGTTTGTTTGTTTGTGTGTGTGTAAATCTGTTTTTACAATTTAATTATGTTAATATTTCTTTACTTGTCTGTGTTTTTATCTCTCTTATTATTCTCTATTTTTTGGGCTTTGTTCAGATGGTAAAACATGGAGAGACAACATAAAGACGGGGAAACAAAGGAAAAAAACAGAAAATCGCGAGCAGCCAAACTGACTCAGCAACACTATAATATTTTACGCAAGACAACTGCTATGAAAGGAAGCTTCCTGAGATTTGTCACTATTTTATTCGTTATTGTTCTTATCAGAATGGCTCTTATTCAAATCTAATGCCACTCTGATATTGTTTTTCTTCGCAGCTTGTCTATTAAACATCAGGTACTATATGTAACTCCAGGTCGTAACACTGATTGTCAGTTTCACACTGTTACTAAGTCTCGATCCCAATGGCATGTTAGTGGCTACGAGTCAAAGAGGAAGAATCAGCTACGGAAATTTAGAAGATGTTCACAATGATCAGAATCATCCAGTACTCTCCGTTTAATCCAGTAGTGTCGTTCAGAGCACTTCTTCTCTCTTAAGCGAAGTATCCGATCAGCCAGAAAACGTGTTTCACTCTTCTTACAGCTACCACACACCAATTATGCACCTATTTACACCACATTATACAGCATGCACAATGTCACTATATCAGGCACAGCTCGTTTAAAGTTTTGTAATATAGCCTTAGCACAAATCTCAATATCGTCTAGTAATGGTTTCAACGAAAATAAATCTAAAGAGATTATAATATTTTGTTATCCGGTAATTTTTTTTTATAACATGCATAGGAACTGTTTGTTCACTTTTTATCGATAGCGGAGTACCGGATTAAGTAGTACCCGATAATGTGGAGACTACTGTATTTCCATGATGGATGTATCAACAACGAAGTCGTGCATGTTCTATTTCTGACAGCTCTTTCGACGAGTATGTTTGAATTCTTATTATTTGTATTATAATTTTAATGAATCTGAAATGGGTAATTCATTTCATAATCTTTGATTATTTATGAATTCAAGTTTTCTGTGTATTTCTTAATGTGAAATAGAAAATAAATGAATAAACACACAAACAAACAAACAAAACGCCGACACTCGGGTCATTTACGTTATTTCGAAATGCACAAAATCCTAAAAGTTTGTTGTTATTCCATCGGTGGAATGTAACAGTTATGAAACTTGGTTAATCTGAAAATGAAGAACTCGTGTACTATCAAATCTTCGGAATTACGAACCTTGTGTCGTTTTCGGATGACAAACCTTTGAATTAATAGTGATAGTATAATGTGAGCTCAGGACCGACAAGTTTTAGATCTCATGTGTAATATGATAATACGTAGATGTTTTTACTTCGGTAATACAACATACAGGGAAAGTGGTAGAAGAGGTATAGGCCCTACGCCATAATCTGTTGGTTTCTCATGATTAATTCGTGGCCGCTAGAAGCCGATTGCGGAACCTTCGGCCTGACGCGCGGGCAGAACGAGATGAATGGCATTGGTAGGCCTACCTCATTTAGCACTTTCATTTCAACAAATTAATTGGCAAAAGGTGTTTGTAATACCACTCTGTTGTGCATTATTCCTGCTGTTATAGTTGGTCAGACCGTCAATGTAGGACGATTTTCCATCTTTGCTTGTCAGTCGTTTTCTCCTACAGACGTATCTAATTTATCCCTCTCAGATTTGAGGGGGGAAAAGTTTTGCCCTTTATAGGTTCTCATCATCGTTGCGTTTGAAGTGCTGTAGAGAATATTGACTTTTGTTTGATCAGGGAGGTGAGAAGAGGCAACTTCAAAATATTGCATTTACAGGTGTGGATGTGGAGGTGGGTGGTATGGGATTTTTCGGGCTTCTTCTTTTTTTTCTTTAGTTTGTTTGTTTGCTTGCTTGCCAGCGGATTTTGGAAAGAGAATGGGCAGAATAATTTGAAACGCTTTTGTTCTTTATAATGATGATAATAATGATAATAATAATAATGATAATAATAATAATAGAATAATAATAATAATAATAATAATAACGATAATGATAATGATAATAATAATAATTGTTATTAGGCCTATCATTATCATTTTATTAATATCATTATTGTTATTATTATCATTATCGTTATTATCATTATCAATATTATTGTCAATATCATTATGTGTTTCTTTTCAGTCGATTTTGCACAAGAGCTGCAGCAAATATTGTGAAGACCTACCTGTCTTGGTTTGTTTTGTTTGTTTGTCACGATCCATCGTCATGGGATCAACCCCGCACTCCCAGGCCTCCCCGTTAGCAAAAAGCATGATTTTTATTTATTTATTTATTTATTTATCTATCTATCTATTTATTTATTTAATTACTTATCTATTTATTTATTAATCTACTAATTTATGTATGTATGTATGTATGTATGTATGTATGTATATTTATTTATTTATTTATTCATTCATTCATTCATTTATTCATTTATTCATTTATTGCAAGTTCACACTATTCTTTCATAAAGCGGTGCATTATAAGCTGTTTTGCTTCTCACGCGCATTATGATTAATTCACATCCGCACGGAAGTGATTGCAAAACTTTCATCGTGACGCATCGTGATGCATTAGAGATTTCCATGATTACTTTCCAACTCACTGCATCCCCACATTAATAAACCCACCAGAATAAACAACACCCATAGTAAAACATTAATAGATAATATATTGTCTAATGTTATTACTGAAACCTGCACGAACGGCATTCTTTATTCAGATATATCCGATCATCTACTGATTTTTATGAGTAACGATAAATCTGCAACAACCCCAATACGCCGCCAACCCAAACAATACTTGAAAATGCATAGAAATGAAACACCACAAGATATTGATTCATTGAATCAAGATTTATTTGAAGAACAATGGAATGACGTCTTTGAACTCCAAGATGTTAATTCTTCTTATGAAATTGTTTTACAAAAACTTTTAGATTATTATGATAAACATATTCCTCTAACTACCAAAAGAAATGGAAGGAAAAGAGCCCGTCAACCATGGATTACTCAAGGTCTTATACATTCCATTCTTACTCGAAACCGTCTTTATAAAATATCTCTGTGAAAACCCACTCCTGAAAATGTGAAAAGGTGTAAAACATATAGAAACAAACTAAATACTTTAATTCGAGTTTCACGTAAATCATATATTTCAAATAAACTCGAATCTAACAAGGATGATAAAAGTGCTCTATGGCGGACTGTTAATGAAATGTTCAAAAAGAATTCTACGGAATGTCCTGATAGTATTACTCATAATGATAATGTCATTACCAATCCCGACCAAATTGCAAATATTTTTAACAATTTTTTTTTAAATGTTGGTCCTTCTTTAGCAGCATCTATTCCCATGATATCAAAAAATATAAAGAATATTTATCTGAAAGTAATCAAATTCTTTTTTTTTACTCCAATTAATGAATCTGAAATTATTGATACTGTTCGATCTCTGAAATGTAGTAAATCCTGTGCGCCTGATAATTTAAGGGTGAATTTGTTGAAAAAAATAATTTACCCCCTTGCAGCCCCTCTCACCAATATATTTAATCTATCCCTACTTAATGGCAAGTATCCAGACTCTTTTAAAATCGCCAAAGTTATCCCCATCTATAAAAGAGAAAATCCATCAATGGTGAAAAATTATAGACCCATCTCATTGTTGCCTGTTTTATCGAAAATTTTAGAAAAAGTAGTTTACAAGCGTCTTTACTAGTTTATGATTGAAAATGATATATTGAATGCGAATCAGTTTGGTTTTAGGAAAGGATTTTCTGCTGATTATGCTATAATCAAATCTGTCGACAAAATTATTGATGCGCTTACTAAAAAAGAACACATAATTGGAGTTTTTATGGATCTTAGTAAGGCATTTTGACACTATTGATCATGACATTTTACTTGAAAAATTACATAATCACGGCGTCAGAGGGATTACTTTGTCATGGTTCAGAAGTTATCTAAGTCATCGCAAATATGTTGTATCTAAATCTAGTCACTCATTATATTCTAACGTGTCATGTGGTGTCCCTCAGGGATCTATCCTCGGGCCCCTATACTTTTTTTTGATTTACATTAATGACATTATCAATTCCTCCCCCCGTTTGAACTTCATCTTATTTGCAGACGACACTAACGTTTTTTACTCTCACAAGGATATTGCAACACTGACTGATACACTTAATATGGAATTAGGCAAGTAATAAGTAATAAGCTTTCATCGAATATTGATAAGACATGTTTTATACATTTTCATACTCTTCAATAATATTCCAACCCACCCTTCCTAAAAGTATTTATATTGATGATATAAACATTGCTGAGAAACATTCAACCAAGTTTCTAGGAGTGACCCGAGATAGCAATCTAACTTGGAATACTCATGTCCAGAATATTACTACAGCAATAATTATCTAAAACAACTGGTGTTTTAAGGAGAATAAAGTATTTAATTAATTATCAAATTTTAATAATATTATATAACACGTTATTTTTACCATATGTAATGTACTGCAATATTGTGTGGGGCAACTGTAGCAAAACTAAATTAAACACAATTTTTATTTTTCAGAAAAAGGCTCTTCGTATATGCACACACTCAAATTTCTTGGCTCACACTGATCACATATTTTATCGCCTAAAAACTCTAAAGGCCCATGATATTCATAACTGCCTTATTTATGTATAAACACACTCGAAATTTATTACCATTTTTTCATAATGCCTTAGTAACCAATGACCATATTCACTCATACCCAACCCGTCGTTCCCATGATTTTCATTTGAGTAATCCAAAGCTTCTATACTTGCTCAAAGGTCGATCAGACATCACGGTCCGGATACTATGGAACACTCTTCCTGAGGAGTTGAAACAATGTGCCTCCTTGTTTTCATTCAAAGCAAACGAGTAAATAAAGAAGCACATTTTATTACAGTATACTTCAAATACGAATTAAAAACAAATAATTCATATGATTAATGTTGGTCTCCCAAATAGCAACATCGCATATCGTTCCCTCTTCCAGCAAACCAATTCTATTATTCTACATTCCAGCATATCTGCCCTTGTGCACATTCTAGCACTTGCACGCACATCCACCACCATCACACATCAGAGTTTAGTTTCCCCTGCATCTTCGCAGTAGAATTTGTGTTGTATTGTATAATATTGTATTGTATTGTTACGACACTAGTATACTTCCCTACCTTTTCCTCCGGCCGGCCATCTTTTCAAGCTATGCTTACAATGGCGGCCCTCTCCATTATCGCTCCAATTATGAATTATAATGAGATAAAAGGCATGTATACATTATTAATACGTTGACAAACCATGCGCCATTAGAATGTCTAATAGTCACCATTTTGCATTTTTAATGGACGGCAACTATTCTGATCTCGCTGCCAATTGGTTTAGCCTGTAAATGTCAGGGCTGAACAATATTTCAGGGGCGGATCAAGGAATTCCGTAATGGGGAGGCGCCTTTACAAAATTAACGGAGGGCGCACGAACCCAACCCATTTTTTTCTTTTTATTTCTATTCTTTTAAACAAAAAATAAAGAGGGGGCGCGCTCCCGGCGCGCCCTATATCTCTAGATCCGCCGCTGAATTTCATCCATTTTTTTTTTTTTTTTTTTAAGACTCACATTCTGTTTTGCTTGACAGTTGTTTTCTCCGACTTTTGTTAATCTAATCTCAAGTGATAAAAGTGAAAAGCATTTCTCCCTTGTGAATTTTCTCCGCATCGTTCAAAGCGCATCATTGGATAATTAATACACATTGAAGACTAGTCCGCAGTGTAACCCGGCAGGTGTTAATGGAAAACGTGTATAACAAAATCAGCTCGTCCCAATCGGTCACAGTGTTGATATTACTCTCTAAAAAAATCGAGTGAAAATATTCACTCTTAAAAGAGTGAATACAAAAAGAGTGAATTTTGAGTGAAAATGGAGTGAATTTTGAGTGAAAATGTTCATTTTCACTCATTTTGGAGTGACCTCAGGGATCACTCCAAGATTTTGGAGTGATCCCTGAAGTCACTCTAAAACGAGTGAAAATGAACATTTTCACTCAAAATTCACTCCATTTTCACTCTAAATTCACTCTTTTTGTATTCACTCTTTTAAGAGTGAATATTTTCACTCGATTTTTTTATTTTTTTATTTTTTAGAGAGAGTAGCTTCAAGAATCAAGCTGCACCGAGATAGCACTCATTTCTCAATCATTCCTGCTAACCAACCAGTTTATTCAGGGAAATATCAATCCGAGTAGAGTCCGGTAAGTTATCCATAATAATCAAAGTAGAGTAATAAAGAAACACTTAAACAAGACAACATTTTCAATGGAAGCTAACAAACAATACGATAGCCAAGTTTCATATTGACTTATAGGTGTCCTACACGCAAAGTTCTTCTAGATTATTTCTTGCGAGAAAAAAAAATGCAAAAGAAAGAAGGCAAAATTACATCAGTATTACGCCACATGGACTAGGGCCTACGTGTATGTGACGCGGAATCAAACGGAGAAAGGATGAATAGTCCCGAAGGCGTGCCATAGTCCACATTGCTTGCCGACTTCGTTCTTCTCATTGGCTTCATGAATCTTCACTTCTCTCCTCAATGATTTTACAACCTTCAACTCCTCCCTCTTACCCTTTGATCCCTTCCATTTCATCTTTGTCCTCCCAATTACGATATCCGAACATCTTACTTGATTCTCACTCTAGCCATCATCCTTACCACTCACTGACTCTCTCTCTACCGCCCGTCAGGATAACGATCAACTTCCAACCCATTACGGTCCCCCAGTCTTCATTTCTTTATCCTTCTTACAACCCCCATATGTTGCTTCTCTCCTCAATTCTCCTCTTTCTAGACTCTTCTTCTGCCAAGCAACAACGCGGGTAAGGACTACCAACAAATAATAAGTTATGTCCTAGACTTGCAATGCTATAAGAGAGGGAGAAAGAAATCTGAGTAATCTGCGTAAAAAAAAAAATTCTGGTAATAACTGTATGATTGATTTAGCGTGGGCTTAGTGTACTAGTATCTATAGCAGACATAATATTTATAAGGCAAGGCATATATAGTAGGGGCAAGCATGGTGTCACCGGACACCATGGTATTACCGGACACGCACATTTTTGCGTACTAATGACATTCTGTACGCGCGAGACTTCGTAGATTAGCCTCACAGAACTTTGTGTGGACCGAAATCGCAAAGAACGCCACATAAAAATGTAAAAACACGAAAAAATTCACATTTTACCTCAAATTTATAGTTGAGTGACCCGCACCTCGTTTATAGTTAATATTTATGCATGTTTGAATCACATTTCGCGACTGAAATTCTATGAAATCCCACTCACATACAGGAAAAATGCTGAAGATTCTATTAGAACCAAAAGTTCACTGATCAATATCGGAAAAATTGTAGCTATCGTCCTCAAACGCGAACGATGCGGAATAGTTGTGCGCTAAGGGGCACGAAACTCATCACCCGCGCGTGCAGCTCCCATAGACAAAGCACGTATACTCTAACCAGTTGTCGAATTCTCACAAGGTTTTATTGCGTGAACTGTTCGAAATGGTCAAGACAGACATTTTACTGTAAAATACGAAATTTGAGCTTCATTTGCAGATTTTTTTGTGTGTCATCCGCTCGGTGAGAATGTGTACGGTGATTTGTGGGATGAATTGTGATTCTGGTGCAAGGATTAGGTGCGAAAGACCTCGATTATTCGATTACGAAAATAGCGTCCGGTAATACAATGCGATTTTGCACCGCGCTAAAAACCACTATTTTTAGAGGGGTATGTTTGAAGCATATTTTCTAAAAACTGGAATGAAGAAATGACGTAAGTTGGCTGAATTCGTAATTTCCATGAGTCTGTGAATAAGTGGTGTTGTTTTTAGCCGAAATTTCATTCTATGAGTACGGAATTCAAAGCCACAAAGAAAAGCGTCCGGTAATAGGATGTTCCACCCTATGCCTCCACATAATTATATACGTACGCGTTTTTTTTTTTTTGAATGCTTTGAAAGGCGGTCAATTATTCAAAAAAATAATGCGCAAGTATAATTACTATGGCTGACACTAGACAGACACGACACGCTGTGTAATTTGCATTTTGTCGGTCGCTGGTTTGCATACATCGTCAAACCAGAGTCTGGGGATAACGATCGTACGAGACTAGGTCCAAAGAAAAAACTGATTTGCGCATGCGCACAGTTCAACCGCCAAATCTGTTTCTGCTTTGAACGCAGCGAAGTTCCACTGCGTTCTATGCTTTAATTTACACTTTCCATCATGTATATTAAGGAAATAATCATCGACGGCTTCAAATCCTATGCTCAAAGGACTGAGATTAAAGGATTTGACCCACTCTTCAACGCAATCACTGGCTTGAACGGCTCTGGAAAATCAAACATCCTCGATTCGATATGTTTTCTCCTTGGAATATCAAATTTAACACAGGTGGGACTAACGATTATGGACATGGTTGCTGTGTGCTCACGCAGTACCGGTATTTTGTTGAATGAAGCCGATGGCGATGCAGTGTTGTTGTTCATGTAGGCATCTAGTATCTATATCGTGATTCCTAAATGGTTCTGTTGTTAACGGCGTACAGTACAGTGCCGAAAGAAAGAATAAACTCCTTTCCTAACTGGAACAATTTCGTACATTTTGAACACAATTCTAATCTATCATGCTATGCACATGATGCACATGCACGAGAGTGGTTCTTGTATGTCGCACGACTCGTAGGCCCAAAACGGTGGCCGAAGTCTTAACATACTGGAAGTAAAGTAACCATTGATTTAGTTACTCGTACTCTAACTATACAAGGCCCATTCACTGTACATGGTACGTCTGTTTTCGCATAGCGTAGTAACAGCGTCTGGTCGGGCTACTCGTACTCAGTCGTAGGCTCCAATAACCCAATCCAAAACGGTGGTTAACGTTACTTACTTAGGCCTACATAACATAACGGCTGGTCGCCCGTACCGTTTAACCTTCACAGCAATTCAGCTTTACTGCCTTTACAGTCGCAGCAGACGGGTGCAATTAACTCACTGACACTGTTTTCATTTTGACCTGACCTCGCTTTCCTCTTGAATGAACACATTTCGCACGAAAACCGCTAGGAAAGTGTCACACTCACAGCAAAACTGCTGTAACTTTACTGTTAGTGTTAACTTCCTTTTAATTCAACTAATTGATTTGATTACCTACCTGAATTACTTACGATGATGCCCAGTAAGTTGAAAAACTTAATACTAGTACTACTACGTAATAGTACACGTAGAAGGCCATTCAAAGGATTTAAAGGACAAGTTCACCTTCATAGACATGTGGGTTGAGTGAACAATGGTGAATGCAGCAATACATCATAAATAGTAGAACACATCAATGAGAGTTTGAGGAAAATCGCACAATCCGTTCAAAAGTTAAGAATTTTTGAAGTTTTCTGCTCAGTCACGGCTGGATGAGAAGACTACTATAGCTTGTGATGTCACATGAGTACAACTATATAAAGAAAGCATAAAGAAAATTCAAGATATTCTCACTTTTCTCACATAATAAAAGAACACTCGACTTCTCTCTTTCAAAAGTCAGGGGGAATGATATTACCCCTAACATAAAGGTCAATAGCACAATCAGAGTATGCAATTGTGTAACAGGGTAAAAATGAAAACACTTGGTGAAAATGCTTTTTTTTTTTTTGTTGTAGCTGAGTGTTCAAATTTACATTACATGTAAAGAAAGAGTCAAAATTTTGCATTAAACTGCGCATAGATTAGCATTTGAATTAGGGGTGTCGAATTACATTGAAATGACTAATATATTGGAAAAATTCATTTAAAAAAAGGAGAATGTTTTTTTCATCTGATATTGCTGTTAGATATTCCTGATAAATATCCCTTTCATTCACCACCAGCACATAGCCATGACATATCACAAATTATATGAATAAATTTCATATTTTCACTTCTCGAAATGTATGATCAATTTTGTAGGCATTATTTTGAATTCAAATAAAACCACTTTTACATATTTTATCATATTTCACTTTTGCCAAAGAGTGAAGAGGCGAAACTTTCAGGAATAGGTAACAGACATGTAGTGCCATTATTACAAATTTTAATGAAATTAGGGCTGGTACTTTGGAAGATACGATATTTTTCATCAAAAAATTATCTGTACAGCTTGACCTTGAATGTGCGCACAGTGTTTGGATCAATTCTCATATTTGTTAAAACAGATAGAAGAATGAATGTGAGATTTATGATGACTTGAGTTGATATCCAAGCTGTGACACTCAAACAATGACATATCAAGCCAAAATACTATGTTTATGCTTATGATATCTTTAGAAATTGAACAAGCATTGAAATATGAACACTGAACACTTATCATATGACCTTCTAACTGCGACCAGCCCCAACTGTACACGGAGCGTCCCGGGTTTAATGACCTTCATGCAGTATAACATGGGCATGTATCGCACTTTTTTATGCTCAGCAGTTTGTAAAAATATAAAAAAATAAGTTCCTATTGCTCAAATTTGCTCAAATTTTCACACAACAGATTTCTACATATGTACAATTCATGGTTAAAAAAACAATGATATTCAATGAGGGGAAAAGATTCTTTAAAGTAGTCAAATTAGGATGGGTACCTCACTGAAAATACTGAAAAACGGCTGCACTTATTTTCCTCAGCATTTAAATATGGCTCAAATCTAAAAACAGGCTGAACATTTATTGGCAAACAGTGCACCATAATTAATAAGCCTATTTGCTAAATCTTAGAATTCAGAATAACGGTATAAGATGATTAAATTTTATATTTATTTATTTTAGACGTGGGTGCCGTCCTGTATCATAATATTTATTTTTCTATGTTTAGTAGGACCGATCTAGTTTTGCTTGGTTTTTTTTTTCGGGCCACCAAAAAATAAAGGCCCGATCGGGCCACCAAAATAAATTTAGTGTGGAGCCTTGGCCTGCATCAGTGTGGATAAAGTGTCTTGCTGAAGGGCACATATCGGGCACACCGCTCCAGCTCTCGGCTCCAGAGTAGACGACACACATGTACATTATACATAGTACGCGTGGTGTAACTGTAAGTCGATTTTTTTTCGACTTACGCACAAGTCGAAACTCGCCTAAGTCGATGTGTTTTGCCCAGTCCCGAGAAGATCGACTTTTGCGAGTTTAACTGTAAGTCCAGACAAAGGAGTTTTCTATATTTCATAGTTTGAGGCGTACCTACATCTGTACCCTACATTTTACCTCCTGATTTCAGATTAGGTCTTATATATCATAATTAAATTCTTTATTTTTTTGTCTATTAGTTTTGTACGCATGCAACATTACAATTAGAATTGTATACGTAGACTTCTACATTTGGATATTTTTACCCCATTCAATTCAAAACTGTCCTAACAAAAAATGATATTGTAATATTTGCTCAGTCTCTTATGTGTAGTCTTATTACTGAACTGCATTGTTGCCATAGGTGAGAGCTGGCAGCCTACAAGAACTTGTGTACAAAGGGGGACAGGCTGGTGTTACCAAGGCAACAGTGACGATCATCTTCGACAACCGCAACAAGAAGCAGAGTCCCGTGGGCTATGAGAGCTTCGATGAAATCACTGTCTCCAGACAGGTCAGTAACTAAAACTTTTTGTGACAAACGCAAACAGAAAAACTGACCAGAAATGAACATTATTGTCCCCGCCGAACGAGTTCGAGCAGGGGACTATGAAACGGGCTCCGTACGTGTGTGTGTCTGTGCTTCCGTCCGTGCGTCCGTCTGTGCGTCCGTCCGTGTGTGCGTCCGTGTGTGATCAAAATGTTCAATTTGCTACTTCTCTGTCATTTATGAGCCAATTTTGATTCTATTTGCTATATATGATAGCACTACATGGGAGCTTTGAAACTTCTACACAGAATTTCAGTCGTGACCTTTGACCTTGACCTTTGACCTATATTGTACATTTTGCTACAAAATGCTACTCCTTCGCCATTTCTAACCCGATTTCGATTCGGTTTGCTTTATGTGATGGCACTAGGTGAGGGCTTCAAAACTTCTACACAGAATTTTGACTTTTGACTTCTTTGACCTTTGACCTTGATTTTTGACCTATATTGTACATTTTGCTACAAAATGCTACTCCTTCGCCATTTCTAACCCGATTTTGATTCCGTTTGCTTTATGTGATGGCACTAGGTGAGGGCTTCAAAACTTCTAAACAGAATTTTGACCTTTGACTTCTTTGACCTTTGACCTTGATTGTTGACTTATATTGCACATTTTGCTACAAAATGCTACTTCCGGCGGGGACATATACACGTTACGCACCGCGTAATTTCTACTTTTCCTTGTTTATTAGTGGAAATTTGAGCAAAGAAAATGGGATCCCAATGGAATCCCATTTTCTTTGCTCAATTTTCCACTTTTGTGTTAGAGTGTGCTACATATATGTGGACCATGTTCAGCTTAGAACTTCTGCACAGAATTACCTTCAATCTTGTCTGTCAAATACGCAGAGTGAAGATGTTTCTCCTCAGTGTACAGATGTGAATTTTCATGTGTTGGTTCATATGGCATGTGGCTGTAATTAAACATGGTATACAAATTCATATGATCATCAGTTGCATTACATATACATTGTACATGTGTACAGTGTATGTAATACACATCGCGACATGATGCATTGAAACTGTCTTAGGCTTTTAAATCATAATTTCTTTGTTGTTTTGTTCTCATTAAGTATCTTTCATAGCTTAATGGATTCCTACTAAACAAGGATGAAACAGAGGTGACTTGCTGTTCAAATTGGATTCCCACCGCAACATCTTACAACAGTTCAATGTAGTGCAATGCATACCACCTCACCACCTGTTACATGTATGTGTATTGAACGAACTGTGTAAGATTTTGGACCTTTACAATTGCCTAATACTGTCTTTTAATCAAATTATTTTAGAATGTTGCATACATGAATTGATTAAATGTTGCTAGATATCTTCGATGTTGACGTATGTTGTACGCAGGTTGTCATTGGAGGCAGAAATAAGTACCTGATCAATGGCAGCAATGCCAACAACAGCCGAGTCCAGGACCTCTTCTGCAGCGTGCAGCTCAACGTCAACAACCCACACTTCCTTATCATGCAGGTTGGTCCTACCCTGTATAGAGACCTAGTCTGGTGCTAACTTGATACTATTTCTAGGCTGTTAGACTTGTCGCTGTTTGCTCTTTGAACATCTTTTTTTTGTTCTGCTGAAAAGTCCTTTCTTTTCTAGAAACTTACCTCCTACCTTGTATTTGAAATTGAGATGCCTTCCGGTAAAAAAGTTACTGGAAGTCACTTACCGTATACGCTATAATTTTCGTGTACATAAATTTTCGCGAATTGCTGCTGTCACACATTTTCGCGAGTGGTTAAATTCGCGATTGGGGGACCAGAGAAAATATGAAGTGGCAAAGAAAGTGTGAATTTCAACTTACCAGCAAATAAGAATGATACTAGTTATACACTGCATGAAAAAAACTTACCAAACTCTGCGAACTAGTAAGTTAGAATTCAACATTTTTGAAGTGATGAAGTCCATCGTGCTAGATTTCTGACGAGTGGTCCCCTTGCAATAATGGATTGGCTCTCCACAGTATTCGTAAGTAGATGTGGACGTGCTATACATGTATGTATAAACAAGCTTTGATAGCCAGTATGGTCTGTTCGGTAAGCCGTGACATGGTATAGTAGTACTGAAATGTTTGTATCATCAAAGCAAGGGATTCAATTTGGAAGGTGATATTTTCGCGTGTTGTTAATTTCGCGAATAGCTCTCGGCTCGCGAAATTCGCGAAAATGAAACCCCCGCGAAATATACATGTACAATGTAGCGTACACTTTTGTATACAGTATACTTGCTGGGCCCTATCTTATAAAACTTGTGATAGAAATCAATAAATCACAAATCTCTTGAAAGCTGCAATCAATTGCAACCTGTGATTGATCGATAGATTGTAGTTCTCCGTCTTAATTTCAATCATAACTTTTTATTAGATGGATTTGCTTTCAATCGTAAAGTTGTGATTGATTTGAATCAATCACAAGTCTTTATAAGACGGGGCCCTGGTCTTTGCTATCTGTATTCAGTCAACAGGGTCTAGGGGTCATAGACCCTCCTACATATATTACCATAACTTGTTACTCATGTTTGCTTAAATCAAGGATACAGGATCACCTGTTGCATTTTATATGATCCACTTTTCAAAGACAAATATCCAAGACTGAAGAGGGAGAAATTCCAAGACTCAGAATGATTATATCTGTGAAGATTTTTAAGAAAGTAATGATCTGTAATCCATAATTCTTACATTGCTTTGTTTGCTGTTTGGCACACACACTGGAATGCTTTCTGTGTCGATAGGCACAGACATCTCAAAACTTATATTGTCAATGATTAGATATTACCTAACTCAGAGCTCGACACTAACGGTGGCCCGGGGCCACCAAAAACGCACGTTGGGTCCCCAAAATTTCAGAAATGAAGAATGTGGTGGCCTGATCGGGCCACCAAAAAAGGTCGGATGTTTGCCTTTGGGCCACCAAAAATAAAAGTTAGTGTGGAGCCCTGCCTAACTCATCTACTCCCTTTTGTGTCAACATGGCCTTTTGTTTGGACTGAGGCATATTGCGCTCCTGAATGGCCTTGTTAATCACAACTAGGTGTAGTTTAGAGGATTTTTAATATTGAATCCTAAACAATGAAAAAGCTTGGTAGGCTGTTAAGCTACAGTGTAGGTGCTTGGTCATATGAAAAGTTATTCTTAGTGTGTTCAATTCACTCTTAACATCCTTTGTGTTTTGTTGTTGCAGGGTCGAATAACCAAGGTGCTGAACATGAAGCCGCCTGAAGTGAGTTGCCATGAAATTACTTGATAAATTTTGTCAGGTGCCCGTGCATTGGCCGCTAATGCAATACAATTGCGTTAGCGGCCAATGCACGGGCACCCGACGATTTGTTCTTCATGATTTTTTTTATATACATGTGGGTGTGTGTGTGTGTGTTTGTGTATGTTTGTTTACTACCCCATTATGCAGGACATTTTAATAATGCACTCCAGATGTGCTCTAAACTATAAGAACAGTGGAAGAGGCTCTGAAATGCTCTTAAAGTTGTGCCCTCTCGAGGCTAGGTTCAAGAGAGCTCCTGAAGCAGTATAAACTCTGCATAAATGGTCACATACGATTAGAAGTTTGCGGAAGTGGTGTGTTGCTTGTGCTGGAGAAACAGTTCGTGTGTTTTAGTTTCCCTTCTCTCGCAAAGGTTACCATTACAATTATTCCTTTCTCAGCCACTTCATGTCTAGTCGTGATTGACTGTGACTCTCTGTATGAACAAACTCAAGGGGCATAAAGTCAAAGCATTTCAAGAGCACTCCTGTGCCAAGCTTCTTGTATAAATGGAATTGTAAAGATGCCAACTGTTACTTTATTGCAGTATGATTATTGTATTGTTTTTTGGCTAAAGACACTGTAGCTTTCTACAGAAAGTACTGTCTTTCCTGAATTGTATTTCTGAGTACTGTATGTCTGTGGCAGGAAAGTTAAAGTATGTTTTTTCTGTCAAAAGTATGCTTTTTCAGCTCTCAGCATACTGTAATGCTGTGTGCAAGATTGGCATTCCTGGGTATAAGATTTCATATTTGGAACCTCATATAATACAGAAGTTTGTCTTTCAGTGACAGTTTCGACCGTGATTTTTATAGCATTACATTGTATATCTTCCATTCTCTTTGAAACTAGATTCTGTCTATGATTGAGGAGGCTGCGGGAACCAGGATGTATGAGAACAAGAAAGCTTCGGCTCAGAAGACAATTGAGAAAAAGGATGCCAAGCTTAAGGAAATAGAATCGGTAATTGTTGGTGTGTGTGTGTGTGTGTTTGTGAAGCCTGAGCTGGGATACTTTGGGTTGATATGTGCTATGAGTGCACTGATTGCAAACATTTTGTTGTCATGTGTTACCACGATTCAATTAAATGTCAGCAAACAGACCAAATCAGAAATATCACAGATAAATGTAACTTTGCATAGATAAGTTGCCATGACAGTGCACTCTTCCATGTGAAAGACCTTGAAAAAATTACTGCAAAAAGTCTCTTGCTCTGTCATTAATCCCTCTTTACAAAAAAAAAACAATGAAAATGCACTTCACACTGAATAATAGAAGTAATGAATACACCATATATTTTGTAAGTATGATATTTTGCGAATTGGAACTTGTAAGATAATTTTTTCGAGTTTGTGCATTCAAAATCAAGATCCTCAATGACAGGATGAGCAATCAATGCTATTACTTTTCAGAAGAAATGTTAGTGTGATTTTCAACCTTGGAATGATATGCAGTGTGCGCGTGTTACAGGAGGCAATAACTTTCCAAGTTTTTAATTTGGCAAATGTCTGTCGACTAGCCAAAAAGTAAATACACCACAAAATGTACAGCATACACAGCAGATGATGCTTATGTGACACATGGACCAGCAGTTGCTTCTTTTTGTAACACTTAATATGAGTTAACAATTTCCTCTCTTTACGGGTTTCTTACAGCTTTGATGCTTTCTGCTCTCTAAGTGTCCTTTTTGGGGGGGGGGGGTGGGGTGGGATGGGAATATGGGATTCCAATGTCAGATCCTTTTTGTGATGAGATCAGGAAAAAAAAACAAAAGCAATACATCTTTAACAACCAGTACATCGGGTAGAATTGTTACATCATAATTCATATGATATCTGCTAATCCTCTAAGTTAATGAAAGATATGAAACTAGCAATTGGTAAAAAGATATACTTTCTATGTCAATTCATCAACCTTCCCCTCCCTCCAACCATACCAACTTGACCCAGGTCCTGAACGAAGAGATCACCCCGACCCTGACCAGGCTGAACGAGGAGCGGTCCTCGTACCTGGAGTACCAGAAGGTGTTGCGGGAGCTGGACCACCTGACCAAGCTCCATGTGGCCTACCAGTTTGTCTCTGCCGAGAAGCTGTCCAAGGAGTCTGAGCAGGACCTTGCCAAGGTGGCCGAGGAGACCAATGCCCTGCGGGAGAGGCTCCGAGAGGTAAAATCTTGGGACAATCACGACCTTGAGCCCCAGAATAATGACTTCTACTGTAGAAGGGGATATTTTCGCTTGAGTATTTTTTTGCACTTGGCCGAGACCTTGTTTTTGATTCAGGAATGATTACTGGAACATGCGGCATGCAAAAAAAAAAATTGTGTGCTTTTATTTTCAGGCTACCTACTGGTTGCGCGAAATGTGCGAAGATTTCCACACTGCGAAAATTTCCACTTTTACTCCTGTTTTATTCCTGCTTATGTTTTGTTCCTGTTTATTCCTGTTAAGATCAAGTTAAACCACTTTACTTATTTTAACTATATTTATGCAGTCAAGAAAGTAACAAGAAAAGGATGCTTGTAACATTGATTGAATTTATTGCATTGTGTCTGTTGAACTTCTCTCTGAATGCTGATCCTTAACTGTCTGAACTATAAATCAGAAACTACCTACCAATCCAAAGGAGGATCGGACTATTCTGTACGTGTAGCCAACATACTATTTGAGTGTTGCAGAAATGATCCTCAAAACAATAGGGGAAATGCATAAGCCTCTCTGCTGAAATGAATACTTTAGGGCCAGAAATTTTTTGCATATTTTTGTAGCTAATGCTGATTGACAAATTACTCTGCATTGACATAAATAAGCACTGAATTGATCAGTGTTTAGTAGTAGCCATGAGCACACATACTCAAGCAGGATGCGAACCTACGACCTCCTGATCTCCCGACAGGCGTCATCTCCCCTAGACCACTGAGCTTCTGATCAACTGCAAGTGCTGGTTCTAATCCTTACAGCATGCAGCGGGTACTGCATAATCATTCAAATTTATAAAATCCTTCTGTCAAGAAGTTTTTATTGCAACTGATTGACAAATTGCCCTGCATTGTTGTATGATTTCTGTCATCATGGTTACTATACTAAACACTAATCAATTCAGTGGTAATTTATGTCAATGCAGGGCAAATGCAATAAAAACATCTTGACGGAAGAATTTGAATACTCGAGACTGTCTCAATTTTTGCATGGAACCAAGATTTGCAAAGTTAGAATGCATACGAAAGAGTTTGTCCACACAATAGATTGAATGCCAGTTGGGCATTTCGCCAAAGTTTCATGCCGTGAATGTTTCTAGCGTTAACAGTAGACACTGTTATGCACCGCCACATGTACGCAGTCCTCTCCAAATTCCGGTTCTATTCCATGCAGATCGACGATAAAGTGACAAATCTGACAGATGCCATCAAGGAGCTGGAGAAGGAGAGGGACGTGGAGGCGGGCGGAGTCATGCAGGCCATCGAGAAGCGGCTGGTGGAGGCCCAGAACGCCGACACCAAGCTCCAGAGCTCCCTGCAGCACCAGAAGGAAACCATGGCCAAGGAGAAGAAGAACAAGAAGGGGATCGAGAAGAGCTACCAAGAGGTGAGGGGTCAAATCAAAAAGCAGGTGTTGGCTCGACATGCTTGATTTGATTGGATTTATTTATTCTCTGTATGGCGTTGCTTTGCAGTTCTGTCAATATCTAGCAAAATCATCAAACATCATAATTTCAAGATTGAATGCTGGTGATAGCGCAACGTAAGAATTGATGCAATCTTATGTGAAGGAACTAAAATCTTGACACTTGGCTGCATATTAGACTTTGGCCGTCTTAGTTTGGCAGTGCTGACTGAAGAATGTTCTTAAATTAAACAACAGTATAAAAACTACAAAAGCACTCTGAGAGCGCAGACCTCCGCCAAGCATGCAGCTCATTTCCACCACTGATCTTGTTCTTCCATAGAGATATCAGTGATTTCCACCCATATAGATACGTACCGCCCGATTTCCTAATATAGAAGCCTTTGTTACGTCACAAACCCTCAGCTGCACGGTGCGCCTCGCCCTAGCAGAAACTAGAGCACGCACTTTAGTGCGCACATGCAAACCTCAAATACGCGCAGCCTGAACTCCCAAGTTCATTGACCCTACTTGCCAAAATATCAAAAATCCTTCATAAATTCCCCCAAAGTTCTCGGATCACTGCCAAAAGTTAATCGTTTGTTACTTGTGTCATTCTCAACCTTTCCTGCAAGTTTCATCCCAATCCGTTCTCTACTTTTTGAGTTATTTTGCACACGGACAAACGAACTAACGAACTAACAAACAAACCAACGGTAACGAAAACATAACCTCCTCCCTTGGCGGAGGTAATAAGCCGAGAGGAGCAAACGTTACACTAAAGGATGACACGAGAAATTTCACTCTGTTTATTTTCTGCTAGATAACTCTCTTCTTTGCCAGCATCAGTGATAAGTCAACCATTCTAGGCCCATTGTAGCATGTGCATTCCGCTGTATCTTATGTTCATATAAAGCGGGCAAAACTTTGCTTCATGACAGGAGGACACAACAAATGTAGCTGTTTCTCAGTTCTTCTATCTTAACTAGATCATTTGTGTGTCAGCACTTATTGATAAAAATTTCTAGGCTACACTGGCCCTGAATGCAGTACATTTGCATGCTAATTTATCTCACAATGCTATGGCAGCAGACTTTGGTGGAGATCTTTAGATTTTCCCTGTGTGAAGGGAGGATGTGAAAAAAGATCATTCTGTTTCATAGTTCAATACTTGATTAGGTCAGTTGTGTACCATTTCTAACAGGTTGAGAGATTCCAGGCCACATTTCTACATACTACTATATCCCCCACTTTCATCCTAGCAAAGACAAAGATCGCTACAAGTCTCCATAATTGCATTTGATGCATCATGCATTACCCCGGGGTACCACGTTGTGTAGCACCACCTCATGTCCACTCGAGGACAGCCGCAGAGAAATGCATGCACTGTGTGTGCCTGTCTACAGTCATTCCCATGCCACTGCATGTGATACTATGCATGCATGGTATGCTGTGCTGGCAATATAGCATGTGCTTCAATGCAGTGCAGTCCAGTGGCTAGTGCGCGCTAGCTCCAGCACCAAAATAATTTTCCACTTTTTGGTACCCAGGGTTCAACCTTAAAAAAAAAAGATAATTCAACAAAATGGTTGATTTTTATTTGGTACCCCGGGATACCATTTGTGACCCGCTACAACAAAAAGGTCCTAAAGTCGCGCACGGTCGAAGCCGTGAAAATCAAGTTTGAAGTCAGAGCATCACAATTGGTCAAAACTTACGATTTTCTGATTTTGACATATTATTGGAGTCTGACATGTCTTCTATCATCTGTCGAAATTTTGAAGCAAAATGATGAAAGGAAAGACCCAAAAATAGCGTTTTTCTGGGCTATGTTTTTTGGCGTTTCAATGAAGCAGAAACTGGTTCGAAAATTTGGATTGAGCGCCACAGATAGGCTCCGCCCCTAACAACGACTGGAGTGATCTCATTGGTCAGTTTGCTGCTTGCCGCTAACCGAAGCGTGAAGCTCGCACACTGCCAAGTCGACTGGAGCGTGCGGGCGGGGTGCGCTATGCCCAGCCGCTTCTCCTGGCATCCTGGTCACTGATTGGTCGGAGAGGAGACCGCCGACGCTGTGCTTGAATGAGCATTTCGGGGGTTGCTGGGGTTTACCTTCTATTGTCCGTAGGTGAAAACTAACTTGCGTGTCCCTTGATCGCGACTGCGTCGCAAGGAAAACTTTCAGGGCGCTTTTTTCGAAACGGTGATTTCCCAGACGTCTCGACATGCTCTCTTTTAAACATCGATATCTCCGCAGCCGATTATTTTCATAACATGAGTTATATATCAATTTAAAGCAGAAAGATTAGGGAATATTGTCATGCAATTTTCAAATAATCGACCTCGCCCGACTTTAGGATCATTTTGTTGTAGCGGGTCACATTTATGTCATCATATTCACAAAAAAAGTGAATGTAGCAATTTATGTGATCCTATAAACCCTCTTCATATGTCCAATCCACAGGATCAAGCCACACTGAAAGCCAAGGAGAAGGAGATTGAGAAGCTCAGTGGAGGGTACGCCAAGCTGGAAGAGAAATGCAAGCAGCAGCAGGAGGGTGTGGCCGCAGCACAGAAGCACTTCCAGGCCGTGTCGGCCGGACTGTCCAGCAGCGATGACGGGGAGGACAAGACTCTGGCCGATCAGTTGATGGGTGAGTCTCCTGTCCACTTTCAATGTTATTTAGATAGTCAGGGCCTAATGGTCATCTTGTCATTGTTATGATATGAATTCAGTTGGTTCTACTACAATCTTTTGAATACTTACTACTTAGTATCCTCAACCAAGGATTCTATTTAAGACTACCGTTGTGATTTCAGGCAAATACAGTGGACTCCCGTGATAGGGAAGTATCGGGACCGGCAGTTTTCTTTACTTATATCAAAATTTCGTCATAACTGAACAATTAAACAATAAAAAACAAAGAGCGGATAGTTTTGCAGCCTGAATTTTTTCTTTGTCGTAACCGGAATTTCATTATAACCGTGTTTCGGGGGGGGGGGGGGGGGGGGGGATGCGCTGTGGTATAGTGGATGCACCCAGTGCTGACAACCTTGGACAAAATGTTTTTATCCACCACGTTCCTCTTGATCCAGGTGTATGAATTGATATCTGGCAACACTAGGGTAACAATGATATGGCAGGGACCTCTGGTACAGCAGTGGCAACACTGAAGAGGCTACCCTGGATTAAGAAGACATCATTATTATTATTATAATTGTTATAATGAAATAATGATAATGATGATGATGATGATGATGATGATGATGATTATTTTATTATTATTATTACATGTATTATTATTATTATTTTGTTATTATTATTATTATTATTATTATTATTATTGTTGTTATTATTATTATTATTACTACTACTACTATTACTATTACTATTACTACTACTGTTACTATTACTACTATTACTACTACTATTATTATTATTATTACTACTTCTACTACTACTACTACTACTACTACTACTACTACTACTACTACTACTACTACTATTACTATTACTATTACTACTATTACTACTATTACTATTACTACCATACTATTCCAGCATGCAAGTCTGAGATGAAGGAGGCTGAGACGAACCTGAAGCAGGCCCAGAGCACACTGAAGAGGGACCAGAGTGAGCTGAAGAAGAAGCAGGCAGAGCTGAAGAAGACTGAGAAGGAGTACGAGAGGGACAAGACCAACCTGGATGCAATCCTCAAGAGTAAAGCCAAACTGGAGGTGAGTGCTGTGGGAAATAAAACCACTAAAGTAAAGATCACGAAACCATGACCTTTGATATCATGCATTTACCCATCCAGTTTTTTTTTTTTTTTTTTTTTTTTGTTTTTTGTTTTTTTTTGGTGGGGGGGGGGGGGGGGGCATCTTTGCTTGTTTTCATTTTAACTCGTTGAGGACGAGTCTGGAGTATACTCAGGCAAGTGCCTATTGGAAATACATATTGTAGCAAAATCAGCCTGTCCTCGACAGGATAACTTTTACTTCAAGATTTTAGTGAAATCTAACTTTAGTGTATGCTGGTATCCAAATTGAATTAGATATCAAAAAGAATTGTGAATATTTTCTTCAGTATCAATGAAACATTTAAAGTCATTTTTGATAATCATTTTCCAAAGATTACATGACTGTCCACCCGAACACAAATCCAACAGCCAGGTTCAGTCTTCTGACAGGATTTAGCCATCCTCTTAGTGGGATTCTTCGGCTGCAATTTTTAATTTTTTTTTGATAATGGCAAGATGACTCCAATTTTCACAAAATACTGCATACAGTGTAATATGCTTAAATTACAAGTTCACCTTTATATACAATATGAAGAAAATATAAAGAAAATTCAACATATTTTCACCTTTCTCACATAATGAAAGAGCACTTGACTTGCATCATCACAAATTGAGGGAATGTGTACCTTTTTCAAAGGATGAAATTTTGTAAAATTCTCTATATTTTCCTTATATTGTTGTACGACATAAACTGTAGTAGTCTTCTCATCCAGCAGTGACTGCGCAGAAACTGTAAAAATTTGTAACTTGTGAAGGGATTGTCTGATTTTTCCTCAAACTTTCACTGATGTGTTCTACTAATATAAATGCATTCTCTCAATTTACATGTATATAAAAGTGATGTTGTCCCTTAAAGGGATGGTATAGGTTTTGTTGTCCGAGTAAAAGGTTGGAATAAAACCCATTCAAACCATTTTTGTTATTGTTGATATTTTAACCATTTCAACACCAATATTCAAAACCAATTACAAGATATGAAAGAGTGTACATTTTTAAGAGGAATTCAAAGTTTATTTGATGAAAATCGGTTTTGAAATGGTTGATATCCAAACAGTGGCGTATCTAGGCAAAACGGCGCCCGGGGCGAGCGCGAAAATTGCGCCCCTAATTTCTGAAAAAGTGTTCAACCCCAACCACATCCCAGTAGGGACTTTAAACAAAGTACACATGATATGCTTTTTCAAGCACTTAAAAGGGGGTCTTTTGAGGGTGATATAAATGTAATGAATTTTGATAAATTATGGCGAGCGAGCGCAGCGAGCGAGCCTAAAATTTTATGTTTCAGCTTACAAAACATGGAATTCTCGTCATTTTTTTGCTCATCAAATCTTACAATTCTAATCAATAGTGACGGCCTTATAGATCAATTTATACCAACAAACTGAGGACTTAAAAAAATACTCTAAATTAGTATGCGCGAGTGAGCCGAAATTTGTATATTTCCGCGTCATCATCACGTTTTGTTCTTATCTTCTTTTTTTGATAAATTTTGGCGAGCGAGCACAGCGAGCGAGCCGAAATTTTTTGTATTTTAGCTTACAAAACATGGAATTCTTGTCATTTTTTTGCTTATTAAATCTTACAATTCCAATCAAGATATAGTGACGACCTTATAGATAACGATTTATACCAACAAACTGAGCACTTATAATACTCTAAATTAGTACGAGCGAGTGAGCCGAAACTTGTATATTTCCGCATCATCATTACGTTTTGTTCTTATCTTTTTTGATTTTTTTTGCGCCCCCCCCCCCCCCCCCACGTATGTTCGAATCCGTTGGCGTCCTCTTTTGATCCAATCGGCGATCACTTCAGAACGAATGAAATCGCAGCCGCTGCTCCGTGTAACAATTTTCCTGCTGAATATAAAATGACATGTGTGAACACAATAGACATTGTCATTTTGTCCGCGTCATCGTCACGTTTTGTTCTTATGTTCTTCTCTTTCTTTTTTTGGATAAATTTTGGCGAGTGTTTGGCGAGCGAGCGCAGCGAGCGAGCCGAAAATTTTTGTACTTCAGCTTACAAAACATGGAATTCTTGTCATTTTTTGCTTATTAAATCTCACAATTCTAATCAAGATATAGTGACGGCCTTATAGATAACGATTTATACCAACAAACTGTAGACTTAAAAAAAATACTCTAAATTGTACGAGCGAGTGAGCCGAAATTTGTATATTTCCGCGTCATCATTACGTTTTGTTCTTATCTTGCTTGATTTTTTTTCTGCCCCCCCCCATGTTCGAAACCGTTGGCGCCTTCTTTTGATCCAATTGGCGATAGCTTCAAAACGAAAGAAATTGCAGCCGCTGCTCCGTGAAACATATTGCCTGCAAGATATAAAATGACATGTGTGAACACAATAGACATTGTCATTTTACAGCGTCATAATCACGTTTTGTTCTTACCTTCTTTTTTTATATAAAGTTTGGCGAGCGAGCGCAGCGAGCGAGCCGAAAATTTTTGTATTTCAGCTGACAGAACATGGAATTCTTGTGTGAACACAATAAACATTGTCATTATGTCCGTGTGATCATCATGTTTTGTTTTTATCTTGTTTGATTTGGTTTTCTGCCCCCCCCCCCCCCCCCCCCGGCGAGTTTTTTTTTTTTCTTTTTTTCTTTTTTTCTTCTTCTTCTTCTTCGTTTTTTTTTTTTTTCGTTTTTTTGCGCCCCCAAGGAGTGGCGCCCGGGGCACGTGCCCCCCTTGCCCCCCCCTAGATACGCCACTGTATCCAAAAAGTGGTCCTAAATAAAAGGTGGGACCCACCTTTTATTAGGACCACAACCAAAACTATACCATCCCTTTAACTGTAGTCAAGAGCCAAACAAGGACACAGTAAGAGGCTAACTTGTGATTGTAATGTATGTCTGTCAGGGAGAGATGAAGAAACTTGGCTTCGAAGACGGCCGGGAGGACGACCTGGAGAACCAGCACAAAACACACTCTGCTAAGGTAGATGCCCTCTCCGACAAGGTCAATGCACTCACATCAAGGTAAGCATGATGGGCTGAAAGTCACAATACTTTAGGCCCCCAGACTTTGCTTAGTGGACAAACAGAATGAAAGGCAGTCGTTTTTGTTTTGATGAAGTACCTTGTTATCACCAGAGCTATCGTAAAGAATCTCTTTGTAGGTGTAACCATGCGAGAACGAACTGATTTGGTGTGGTTAAGGGGTCAAATGTCACAAGATCAAGGTCAAAGGTCAGTGTTTTACACTTCAAGTGATAAAGTAGGCAATTCAGTGAATGATGCTACAATGAGCTGCAATAAAACAGTATGTTTTTGCCTTTTTGAGCATAGATCTGTTAAAAATGAATTGAGGTCAACTTCTTAGCCCCTTGACTTTATTTCATTGATGTTGGTAATGTGTAGGTATATCTCTGTTGTTTGATCTTCCATCATATTCAGAGACTTTATTTGCAGGATGTCATTGACAATAATCAATGTCTTGTTGCTGTGACCAATTGTTTCTTGGTATGTCTATGATCATCATGCTTTGTTAGTATTCCGTTAAGGTAGTTTCTTTTGTAGTTATGCTTTGTTGATATCAAATTCTTATCTTCAATGAATGTACAACTTTAGTGTATACTACATCCAGCATATAAGAATCCTTTCCATCACAATTCTTCCACGACAATCCTTCTGGTTTCAGATTTCCCAGCCTGCAGTTTGAGTACAAGGATCCCGAGAAGAACTTTGACCGCTCCAAAGTGCATGGCCTGGTGGCGAGACTAGTCAAAATCAAAGACGTCAAGTATGCCACCTCCTTAGAGGTTGCTGCAGGTCGAAAGGTCAGCGTCAGATGTGTATCCAATGTATTT
>NW_027272016.1:517500-525174 GCF_040938485.1 Diadema antillarum | reverse complement strand
GCTGCTTACATAGCCAATACATACAGGTATGGAAATTCCCCAGCCAGACTAAGCACATGTATGGTAGCCACAGTCAGCCAGTTTCCGCCTTAACAGTTGCGCGAAATTCAAATATTAACAGTTGGCGCTACATTCAAATTAAATCGCAATTCTTAGTTGTGCTGCTTACATAGCCAATACATACAGGTGTGGAAATCCCCCAGCCAGACTAAGCACATGTATGGTAGCCACAGTCAGCCAGTTTCCCGCCTTAACAGTTGGCGCGAATTCAAATATTAACAGTTGGCGCTACATTTAAATTAAATCACAAGTCCTAGCTGTGCTTCTTACATGATAGCCAATACATAAAAGTATGGAAATTCCCCAGCCAGACTCAGCACAAGTATGGCAATTCCCAGCCACAATCAGCCAGTCTAAACCTAAGTCTCGTCCTAATTGGGCAGAAGTATTTTTGTGGGACAGCAATCATCATTCCAACAAGGACGTAATTTCGAGCATAGCCTCCTTATCCAGGCAGGAAACGTCGAGGGTCTCAACGCATTATGTCCTCACTAACTACCCTTTGGCTGCCTTCAGTGGGGGAATCCAAAAGTTCCTGGTTGAGAAGCCGTGCACGGGTAATGTATGATATTGTACTTTTTTCAAATGAAATTACGTATTTGGCGTGAACAATAATACAATTATTGATATCAATATGAAGGTAGAAACTACATTCTTCTTGCCACAAGAGGGCATTATTGCAATTTATACATGTGCATACTAACATTATTCTTTAAAGTTGTTTTCCAACATTTTCTAAAAAGAAAGATTCAAAGGAACAGACTGAGAAAATGTGTGAAAAACCTATAGGAAAAAACAATTCTAATGGTTCTTTACTCGTTTTTTACAAGTATGTTTTTCCTATTTGTATTCAATATAGCCGAGGGCCTTGGTCTCGACAACATTCGAGTAACACACTGCACCACGTCAGAAGAGGTGGAAAAGTTATAAAAGAAACCAACCACAACCAGATCATGGTAAACGGCGAATTTTGGAGAGCGTTTGGCGAATGGATAGAAGTGAGTTCTTGAAATGTAGCAACCTACATTGTTATCCCATCCCTAACTACCCTTTTGCGTCAGTAAAATAGCATCAGACAAAAAAAAAATCTTTGCTAAATTGACACAGATTTAAAATGAATTAGGTCAAAATATCACAAAGTATAACGAAGCGTGACGAAGTATGATGAAGCAGGCGATAAACTGACCAGATTGTATTGATTCAATTGGATTATTTCGATGATTACAATTTATTTCTAATCCCACTTATTCAAATCCATTTTTTGTGTCTCATATTTCTTAAGGGAGTCATCGGGACCGAAGGAGAAGTCAACTATGTATTCGTCCTAATTGAACATGGGATGCGATAGGGTGAGGACGAGTTCAGCCATTTCACGGAAGTAACACCGCCGCGTTGTCCTCGAAGCTGCACTCCGGCCTCGACCTGACGATGACGGATGGATGGATAATGTTTAATGGCGAGTTACAACACATCCTTCGTAAACAAGAAAGGGTGTTCCAACCGAAGGCGGACATGATAGGAGTTACTGCAATCCTGAAGGTGGAGACAGATGGCTCCATCATTGACATTGTGAGTAAATATTCATATTTAATCATATTTCCTAAAGTTCAAATAAAAAATGCAAGTATTCATTTACTAGTATCATTTTGTTGAGTAGCAGATGGGAGGTATGTAAAGAAACTTTAAAGACGTCTGGAAACAAGGCTAATTGGAATTAAACTTTGAAATTCACATATTATAAAAGAATTTACTCATTGCCTAACAGCTCCCTTAAATATGAATGCTTAACAACGGTTAGTCTTCCTTCCAGCCGCCTTCAAATTTCATGTACAAAGTCTATGGGTTTTTGGACTTGGAAAAATTTTCGACTTCTCCATAGCCAATGTACATAAAATTTTAAAGACGTCTGGAAGCAAGACTAATTGGAATTAAACTTTGAAACTAACAAATAATAGACCTTGGGCCAGTCACATACTTTTGGGAAAGTTTAAGTCCTTAACTGATATTAGTCTTGCATCCAGCCGCTTTCATATATTTTCTATGTACTTACCTATGGTAACTTGAGAAGGGTCTGGAGCTAAGACTAAATGGAGTTACACTTTCAAACTAACAAATAATAGACCTTGGGCCAGTCACAGACTTTTAGGAAAGTTTAAGTCCTTAACTAATATTAGTCTTGCATCCAGCCGCTTTCATATATTTTCTATGTACAAACATATGTTAACTTTAGAAGGGTCTGGAGCTAAGACTAAAAAGAATTACACTCTGAAACTAACAATTAATAAAACTTGGGCCAGTCACATAATTTTGGGAAAGTTTGAATCCTTAACTAATAGTAGTCTTCCATCCAGCCGCTTTCATATATTTTTATTATGTAGAAACCTATGTACCTAACCTTAACATGTACAATTCCTATGGAAGAGTGAGAAAAATTCAGTTCGAAAAACCCGTAAGGTTAGTACCCATGTACAAAGTCTATGGGTTTTTGGACTTAAAAAAATTTCCAATGTCCACAGACTTTGTACACTGTATAAAGTCTATGGAGATTTTGAACTTTTTTAAAAGGGTCTGGAGATAAAACTAAATGGAGTAACACTTTGAAACTAACAAATTATAAACCTTGGGCCAGTCATATACTTTTGGAAAAGTTTGAGTCCTTAACTGATATTAGTCTTGCATCCAGCCGCTTTTATATATGTTATATGTACAAACCTATGGGAGGCAATTGAAAACTTCAAGACCGTCTGGAGCAAAGACTAAAGGGAGTTAAACTTTGAAACTAACAAATACAAGACCTTAGAGCAGGAACATACTTTTGGGAAAGTTTGAGTCCTTAACTAACATTAGTCTAGCTTCTAGCTGCTTTCAAATACTTTGTATGTACAAAACTATGGTAACTTTAGAAGGGTCTGGAGCTAAGACTACGCGGAGTTAAGATCTAATACTTTGGGATTATCTATATCTCTACTAGGCCTATATATCCTATTAACTTGGGTTCTTAACTCTGAGGTCACAAAGTGTGAAACCCCCTAACTCTAACCCTAACCCTAACCCTAACCCTAACCCTAACCCTAACCCTAACCCTAACCCTAACCCTAACCCTAACCCTAACCCTAACCCTAACCCTAACCCTAACCCTAACCCTAACCCTAACCCTAACCCTAAAGATAACCCTAACCCTAACCCTAACCCCTTACCCTAACCCTAACCCTAACCCACCCACCCCCATTATAACCTTAACCCTAACCCTAACCCTACACCCTTAACCCTGACCCTAACCCTAACCCCGCAAACCCTAACCCTAAACCTAACAGAAGCCCAACCCTAACCCTAACCTTGTTTCCTTCCTCAGCAGTTGGCGCGCAATTCAAATATACAGTTGGCACTACATAAAAATTAAATCACAAGTCGTAGCTGTCTGCTTACATAGCCAATACATGCACGAATGGAAATAATTGTACAGCCAGGCTCAGCACATGTACAGAAATTCCCCAGCCACAGTCAAACAGTTTTCCGCTTTAAAAGTTGGCGCGAAATTTAAATATTAACAGTTGGCGCTACATTCAAATTAAATCACAATTGAAGACCTGAATATAAGAATGACCCAAGTCCAATTTTTGGCCAAATTCAGTTTGACATGGGAATTTGTAGCTTATGCATGGACTCATCTTGTGTATAAATGATAAATCCTAATTACCCCCGGAAGTGCCTGAAATAAATTAGTTAAATCTTATATGAATGTAAGAATGAAGGACTTGGGTCATTCTTACATTCATATTATAGCGCCCTCTCTTGTCCTTCTTTCATCTCTATAGCAGAATATCATGTATAAGAATCAAAGAACGACCCAAGTCCATCACACAAAATGGCCTCTCCACAATTAATTTAAATGTTAGTTGTCATTAAAAAGAATATATGCTCTAATTTGTATCATTATACAATGTTACCTTCGCATCACAGTTATATAGAATATTATTGGACAAATAGAAAAGATATGAAGTTTTTTTAAGTTTACTAGAAATGCTCTTCCATGGACTTGGGTCGTTCTTATATTCATATACTCAATTATTAGTTTGTGCTGCTTACAGCCAATGCATACACGTATGGAAATTCCCCAGCCAGACTCAGCACATGTATGGTACCCACAGTCAGCCAGTTTCCCGCCTTAAAGGTGCATGGTCCCCGTGTTTTAGTCAAATGCGTACGCGGGCGCACGGCGCAAGTTTCCTATAGAGACCTACGCTGTCGACTTCTCTTTGGCGCTTACGCTTTGGCCCACTTTCCCGAGTCCGAAGAAGTCCGATTCACTGTAGTCAGTGGTCCGATCACAGTTCGGCTCATGATTCGGCTGAGTGGGATGACAGCTTTAGCAAACTTCTTTTGTGATGTCATAATAACAGGCACGTATGCACGCACCCTGGCATTACTACAGACTGCGCGATGCGCAGAGAAGACAACAAAGGCAACGTTACTTAGCAACACCTACGCACTTTCCTCTTGATGACAGCTCTACTTCGGTAATCTTCGTATCAATGCTAACGGTGATCGGCAGTATCATCAACAGCGCCATCTACACTACCGGGACTATGCCCCTTTAAAAGTTGGCGCGAAATTCAAATATTAACAGTTGGCGCTACATTCAAATTAAATCGCAATTCTTAGTTGTGCTGCTTACATAGCCAATACATACAGGTAAGGAAATTCCCCAGCCAGACTCAGCACATGTATGGTAACCACAGTCAGCCAATTTCCCGCCTTAACAGTTGGCGCGAAATTCAAATATTAACAGTTGGCGCTACATTCAAATTAAATCACAAGTCCTAGCTGTGCTTCTTACATGATAGCCAATACATAAAAGTATGGGAATTCCCCTGCCAGACACAGCACAAGTATGGCAATTCCCAGCCACAATCAGCAAGTCTAAACTTAAGTCTCGTCCTAATTGGAAGTAGTATAATTGGAATTCAAATCGTATTTCAGAGTATTTCAAACCAACATGGCGGGAATTTACATCAACAGGGATATCGATAGTGCCATCCTGATTGGAAATCACAATGTTATGCGTGCTCAGTTTAAACAGAAGTATTTTTCGGGGACAGCAATCATCACCAGGGCCTCCAACAAAGGCGTAATTTCGAGCATAGCCTTCTTATCCAGGCAGGAAACGTCGAGGGTCTGAACGCATTATGTCCTCACTAACTACCCTTTGGCTGCCTTCAGTGGGGGAATCCAAAAGTTCCTGGTTGAGAAGCCGTGCACGGGTAATGTATGATAATTATTGTACTTTTTTCAAATGAAATAAAATATTTGGGGTGAACATTAATACAATTATTGATATCAATATGAAGGTAGAAACTACATTCTTCTTGCCACAAGAGGGCATTATTGCCATTTATACATGTGCATACTAACATTATTCTTTAAAGTTGTTTTCCAACATATTTCTAAAAAGAAAGATTCAAAGGAACAAACTGAGAAAATGTGTAAAAAAACCTATAGGAAAAAACAATTCTAATGCTTCTTTACACGTTTTTACACGTATTTTTATGCCTCCGCCACGAAGTGGTGCCGGAGGCATTATGTTTTCGGGTTGTCCGTCCGTCCGTCCGTCCGTCCTTCCGTCCGTCCGTCCGTCCGTCCTTCCGTCCGTCCTTCCGTCCGTCCGTAATGAATTTTGTGGACAGGGTAACTATCAAAACCTTTTGAGGTATCCTAATGAAACTTGGCATGTATGTGTATTAGGGGGTGAAGTTGTGCCTATCAACTTTTGGGCGCACACGCTCAAGGTCAAAGGTCAAAAGGTCAAGGTCAAATACATAAAATCTTACTATTTCCACCATATCAACGCAATGCCTGAAGATATTTTCTTGAAACTTAGTGTATACATGTATTATCCAATTAAGATTCTCTGGTGAAAGTTTGGGTCATGAGGTCAAAGGTCAAAGGTCAAAAGGTCAAGTGAAAAATATTAAAACTTTACCTTTTTTCTCTGTACCTTGGAAATTGTTCAAGATATCTTCATGGAACATAGTATATATACATGTACTGACTGGCAGTGATTATCTAGAGAATTTAGGGTTCATGGGGTCAAAGGTCAATGGCAACACTTCAAAATTTTACTATTTCCCTCATGTTTATGCAATGCCAGCAGCATTGTTTTTTTTTTTTAACACTTGGTGTATGCATGTATAACCTAATAGAGATTCTCTAGAAAGTTTTTTTTTCTTTTGTTTTTGCCTCAAAGGTCAAAAGGTCAAAGATCAAGTGAAAGTGCTGAACTAATTTTTTCCTCCATATCTCGGAAGTGGCTCAAGTTATCTCGAAACATACTACATATTTATGCATGTTCTGCCTGACAGTGATTATCTTATGAATTTTAGGGTCAAAGGCCAGGTGAAAATGGTAACAATCTACTATTCAATACAGAAATTGCACTTTTTCTCCATACCTAGAAAATTGCTCAATGCATAAACATATGAATGGGTCAAAGTCAAGTTTAAAGTCCTTAAATCCCAAATACATGCTCTCCTATTCATCCAATTAAACGTAGGTCAAGGAAGGTGAACATTCAACACATTTGTGACAAACTTGCCATATTAATATTTTGCCAATTTTGTGAAAATGTAATCACACATTGTCCACATGTACTATCTAGACCTATTAGGAGAATCATGCATTATGGCGGAGGCATACCAGTCGCCATAGCGACATTTCTAGTTTTCCTGTTTGTATTCAATATAGTCGAGGGCCTTGGTCTCGACAACATTCGGGTAACACACTGCACCACGTCAGAAGAGGTGGAAAAAGTAATAAAAGAAACCAACCACAATCAGATCATGGTAAACGGTGAATTTTGGAGAGCGTTTGGCGAATGGATAGAAGTGAGTTCTTGTAATGTTGCAACCTACACTGTTATCCCATCCCTAACTACCCTTTAGCGTCAGTAAAATAGCATCAGACAAAAGAAAAAATCTTTGCTAAATTGACACAAATTTAAAATGAATTAGGTCAAAATATCACAAAGTATAACGAAACGTGACGAAGTATGATGAAGTAAGCGATAAACTGACCAGATTGTATTGATTCAATTGGATTATTGCGATGATTACAATTTGTTTCTAATCCCACTTATTCAAATCCATTTTTTGTGTCTCATATTTCTTTAGGGAGTCAGCGGGACCGAAGGAGAAGTCAACTATGTATTCGCCCTGATAGAACATGGGATGCGATAGCTAGGGTGAGGACGAGTTCAGCCATTTCACGGAAGTAATACCGCCACGTTGTCTAAACTACCTCGAAGCTGCACTCCGGCCTCGACCTGACGATGACGGATGGATGGATAATGTTAAATGGCGAGTTACAACACACCCATCATAAACAAGAAAGGGTGTTCCAACCGAAGGCGGACATGCTAGGAGTTACTGCAATCCTGAAGGTGGCGACAGATGGCTCCATCATTGACATTGTGAGTAAATATTCATATTTAATCATTGTTTCTAAAGTTCAAATAAAAAATGCAAGCATTCATTTATCATTTTGTTGAATAGCAGATGGGAGGTATGTAAAGAAATTTTAAAGACGTCTGGAAGCAAGGCTAATTGGAATTAAACTTTG
>NW_027272016.1:507500-512500 GCF_040938485.1 Diadema antillarum | reverse complement strand
ACCCAACCCTAACCCTAACCCTAACCCTAACCCTAACCCTAACCCTAACCCTAACCCTAACCCTAACCCTAACCCTAACCCTAACCCTAACCCTAACCCTAACCCTAACCCAACCCTAACCCTAACCCTAACCCTAACCCTAACCCAACCCTAACCCTAACCCTAACCCTAACCCTAACCCTAACCCTAACCCTAACCCTAAACCCTAACCCTAACCCTAACCCTAACCCTAAACCCTAACCCTAACCCTAACCCTAACCCTAACCCTAACCCTAACCCTAACCCTAACCCTAAACCCTAACCCTAACCCTAACCCTAAACCCTAACCCTAACCCTAACCCTAACCCTAACCCTAACCCTAACCCTAACCCTAACCCTAACCCTAACCCTAACCCTAACCATAAAGCCTAACCCTAAACCCTAACTACAACCCTAACCCTAACCCTAACCCTAACGTAACCCTAACCCTAACCCTACGTCATATACTGCGGAATACCCGTAACTCTAACCCTAACCCTAACCCCCCTAACCCCTAACCCTAACTCTAACCTTAACCCCTTACCCTAATCCTAACCCTAACCCTAACCCTAACCCTAACCCTTACTCTAACCCTAACCCTAACCCTAACCGCTAACCCTAACCCTAACCCTAACCCTAACCCAACCCTAACCCTAACCCTAACCCTTACCCTATTCCTTACTCTCCTTCCAGACCCTTTCAAATATTTTTATGTACAAACATATGGTAACTTGAAAGACGGCTGGAGAAAAGACTACTTCAAGTTAGACTTTGAACCTTATATATTTTGGACTTTGTACCCAACTTAAGTTTTTTCTCAACTATGAGTGCTAAACTTAGTTTAGTCTTCCCTCGAGGCGCTTTCAAATATTGTATATATAGTATAAAGGAAAATTTTCAAAGACGCCTGGAGAAAAGACTAATTGGACTAACAATATCAAAGTCCAATATGTTTGAACTGCCACCGGTCTCAACAAATTTGATAAGTCGGCCGTAATAAGGCAAAACAACGTAACTCAGAATATCATGTTCTGAGAAAAACGAGTTTGAAAATTCAATTGGTTCCCATTTTTCCGTCATACGAGTAAAACACTTTTAAAGCAGCGAAGTTTCTAAGGCATTAATAAAGAATATCTCGGGAAAATTTCAGTAAAATAGGACCTCCCGTTTTAGAGTAATTGCCATGTTTAGAATAGATACAGCACTTTTCCGAATCACAGCACTGTGCTGATGAGTAATTCTAGTTTGCCAAAAGAGCGTATCCTCACTTACGTTGTGCGAGAATCCTCACGCGGCAACATATCAATTAGGCAAAAGAACGTATCCTGACTTACGGCGCGTAAGCATTCTCCCGCGAAGCCACTTCAGTATGCCAAAAGAACGTATCTTGACTGACAAATATCTGCGCCTCAACCCTTTCATCAATGTAATTAGGCAGAATGACGTATCCCGACTCAATGGCAACAATCTCTATCATTTATTTACTTTGACAATTTTGTTAACTAGATGATAAAAGTCCCATTATATGTTTTTAAATATATTTTAAGAATAGTAAAACACAGTAGCTTGCAAAATTATCGATGCAATTGAACATTTTCATTTTTTTCTGGAAACTTACCGAGTATATACTAAAATGTAATTAGTTGTTATCTACCAATTACCGTAAATTTTTGTTTTACTTCATTTACATAATAGTTTACAGTTTATTGAGATGTCCATTCTTTTCTATTATCTTTAAGTGTATGTTTTTTATCCCTTGATGTAAGATTTTTCTTTGGGAACATAATTATATTTGGTTTATCATTCATGTTGAGTTAACAAAAACATGGATTTGGATTAATATTCACAACTACACTACGAGTTTGGGTAAAGTCTGTAAAATGGATTTTATTACACTTCTTATGCCATGTGATACAATTAAGATGAACTTGAAATATGTATAACTTTTAGCATGACAATGCATGAGTGGCAACTATTATGACTGTATGAGAAGTGGCAAAAAATAAAAATAAAATGGGTATAAAAAAAGAATTGTATAGACATCTGTACATACACTTCGTTTCAAAGACACATACACGCATTTAATGTGTTAATATTGAGACTCCTATTTTAATTTCTATCTTTTCTTTTATTCATTCAACGATTTCCATTGAGATGAAAGGATTTGAACAGAAAGAATAATATTGTGTACTTTGTTTATCGCTATAAGTTGTTAATGTTTGGTTGATTGCATGAATTGTATCCGTAAGGTTAAAACTTCTAATGATAATATGGCTCAATTCTTTGAACAACAACAATAATAACAATGATTTATCAGGTAATTATAAATCCAGGTTTTAATGTTGTTAGGTGTAACTTGACCACATACACACACACACATGCACACACACACACACACACACACACACACACCGCAGACTTGTCAGAGGTGCAAACATTCTCTCAGTAGAATAACTTTGAGATAGACATAACAGAAATGTAGATGCAAAGACTAATTTACATCTTCTGAAAGGTTTATAGGGAAAAATGTGTGTACATCTGTTTCTCAAAGACAACAGCATTACATAAATCATTCGATTATTTGCAGGTCTTAAAAATATGAAATAGATATTTACGCTTTCTTTTTACAATTAAGGAGAGGGTCTGATATGCCATTATGCTTTTATCACATTGAAATCAAATCAGCAGTAACTAAACATTATCATGATGGTAAATAAGAAATAGAAAAATAAAATGTAATTTACTTCCCGAGTAAAGTAGCTTACATACGTACCACAGTTGAACAAAACCCTGGGGGAAAAAAATTCTATTTCAATACAACAGAACATAATTTTGTGGGTTTTTTTTTTTCTGGAGATTAGCTATACTATTACCATATCAGACCTTCGCATCATTTTTTACCTTGGAAGATCAAAACATCTACAAATTAACAAATTATAAATAGCACACGTAACATTTTTAATCCTGTTGTTGAAGAGTAGTATGAAGTAAATACTTGGGTAAAGAACAATTATTAGGTAGCTGAAACAAAGGGAAAATTTGCAACAGTATTTACTTTAAACATATTTCAATAAACGTCTTATCACAACAGTGATTTGCTGTGCTGCAATACATCTGCGTTGTCTGAGAGCTCCCGGAGGGATAAGGCCCAAAATAAATCAAAATTATGCAGGAAATAAGGATTCTATTTCCCTGGTTTTCTGAAATATGTTGACATGTGTCAATCGACATGATATTGATTTTGAGGGAAAGCATTTACAATAATATTTGATATGAACAAGTGATAGTTTTACCTAAGTTGATAGTCATCATTTCAAAGGGCAATGAGCCCTCATCATATTTCCTTTTTTTTTTTGAAATAGAATCTTTAGTTTCAAATCAATATAAAAAAATCTGTCTTGTGCCTTCATAACGTGAAAAAAATCATTAACACTTCACAGCTGTGTTTTGCGAGTTCTTAATTTAACTGTGAAAAATTTACCTGATCCTATATAAACAATCTGAGTGTTATTATTTTTCTTCTAGAGTTGACTGATCTAGTGCACATTCCACTCCATATTTCATGAGATTCTGACGGGCGTCCACAGCTGTTCTGAAATTTGTCCAGTTGCTCTTTCCTCTGCTTTTGAACTGCTCGGTAGACCACTGCAGGACAATTTAAAAGAAACGGAAGAGAATAATTAACACAAAATAAGGCACTCTGCATTTTCCATAAAAGACAGCTAGTGAATTTCAACTCTGTTTTAGGTATATTATGTGATTAAATTCTTCATTAGACATGTGTGTAACAAATCATCTCTCACAGACCCCCCCCCCTCCAAAAACGCAAAGAAAATGAGAATGAGTATTTATGAAACACACTCACAATATCTATTATTCAACATCATACAAATAACCCCTTGAGGATGTACAATGCTGTGTTTGTTTTGAGAGAAAATTGTGATCATTTCATCAGTTTTTATTTAATATTAGTATTTTTTTTCGCTAAGCAATGAACTGTGAAATGTGGTATTCTCAAATTATCAGAAAGTCATCATCATGGATTCTGCCTTCTTTTCTTTTTTTTAAAAATAATTTTTCCAAATGCCGGCTTGTGTCGCAATGATAATGACAAAGGTGGGGTTCATTTCTTCCCCCTTCGTCTACTTTTTTCTTTGTATGAATTAATAGGTGATTATTCAACTTGTACCTTTTATTGTACTTGATACACTGCATTCCTTTTCTGTGCTGGTCTAGGCTGGCGTTTGGTGTGGACACTGAAAAGAGAGACAAGGAAATATGTATTTAAACACGAATGTTAATATTATCTCAAGTAGACGATTAGGTCTGAATATTTGAACTTTCCATAGTATTTAAAACCACCCAACTTTAAAGAATAAATGTTTGAATTCCATGAGCTTTTGCCCTCAACATTTTTATGGGGGAGGGGTGGAACTTATAACATGTATAGGATCTACCATGGCTACAATGCATTATATTGTATCGAAATGAAAAAAAAAATGAATGTTTTAAACAATATGTACAGCTGACTAAAGTTGCACAAAGAATTAAAAAAAAATAAATCAGGTCTCCATAGTGAGCAGGTACAGCGTACCATTAAATATGACTTTATTTTTTAGGATAATTTTTAGTGGGTACATTCCTGTATGTATGACAACGACACAATCACATTCTTCATTCTTTCAAGGAATAACAAACAAGATCTAAGACTACTTGTGTTTAACCAATGATGTATGCCAAACATTATTTTTTGTCCTTACTTTTCTTGCCAAAGTAATGATGTTAATGACATTATTAGAACATACCGTCTGCCATCAGTTCATGTTGCCACTGAAGACTAAATGGAATTCAACAGCATCAAGCTTTATTGTCATTAGCTTGAAGTCGAGTCTATAGGCTACTGTTTACTATAAAGCTGTTACTTTTTTATACTTTTAGACGAAAACTGAATTTGAGGCAGACGACGTCAAGTCGAATGATGT
>NW_027272016.1:495000-502500 GCF_040938485.1 Diadema antillarum | reverse complement strand
ATTGTACTTTTTTCAAATGAAATTACGTATTTGGCGTGAACAATAATACAATTATTGATATCAATATGAAGGTAGAAACTACATTCTTCTTGCCACAAGAGGGCATTATTGCAATTTATACATGTGCATACTAACATTATTCTTTAAAGTTGTTTTCCAACATTTTCTAAAAAGAAAGATTCAAAGGAACAGACTGAGAAAATGTGTGAAAAACCTATAGGAAAAAACAATTCTAATGGTTCTTTACTCGTTTTTTACAAGTATGTTTTTCCTATTTGTATTCAATATAGCCGAGGGCCTTGGTCTCGACAACATTCGAGTAACACACTGCACCACGTCAGAAGAGGTGGAAAAGTTATAAAAGAAACCAACCACAACCAGATCATGGTAAACGGCGAATTTTGGAGAGCGTTTGGCGAATGGATAGAAGTGAGTTCTTGAAATGTAGCAACCTACATTGTTATCCCATCCCTAACTACCCTTTTGCGTCAGTAAAATAGCATCAGACAAAAAAAAAATCTTTGCTAAATTGACACAGATTTAAAATGAATTAGGTCAAAATATCACAAAGTATAACGAAGCGTGACGAAGTATGATGAAGCAGGCGATAAACTGACCAGATTGTATTGATTCAATTGGATTATTTCGATGATTACAATTTATTTCTAATCCCACTTATTCAAATCCATTTTTTGTGTCTCATATTTCTTAAGGGAGTCATCGGGACCGAAGGAGAAGTCAACTATGTATTCGTCCTAATTGAACATGGGATGCGATAGGGTGAGGACGAGTTCAGCCATTTCACGGAAGTAACACCGCCGCGTTGTCCTCGAAGCTGCACTCCGGCCTCGACCTGACGATGACGGATGGATGGATAATGTTTAATGGCGAGTTACAACACATCCTTCGTAAACAAGAAAGGGTGTTCCAACCGAAGGCGGACATGATAGGAGTTACTGCAATCCTGAAGGTGGAGACAGATGGCTCCATCATTGACATTGTGAGTAAATATTCATATTTAATCATATTTCCTAAAGTTCAAATAAAAAATGCAAGTATTCATTTACTAGTATCATTTTGTTGAGTAGCAGATGGGAGGTATGTAAAGAAACTTTAAAGACGTCTGGAAACAAGGCTAATTGGAATTAAACTTTGAAATTCACATATTATAAAAGAATTTACTCATTGCCTAACAGCTCCCTTAAATATGAATGCTTAACAACGGTTAGTCTTCCTTCCAGCCGCCTTCAAATTTCATGTACAAAGTCTATGGGTTTTTGGACTTGGAAAAATTTTCGACTTCTCCATAGCCAATGTACATAAAATTTTAAAGACGTCTGGAAGCAAGACTAATTGGAATTAAACTTTGAAACTAACAAATAATAGACCTTGGGCCAGTCACATACTTTTGGGAAAGTTTAAGTCCTTAACTGATATTAGTCTTGCATCCAGCCGCTTTCATATATTTTCTATGTACTTACCTATGGTAACTTGAGAAGGGTCTGGAGCTAAGACTAAATGGAGTTACACTTTCAAACTAACAAATAATAGACCTTGGGCCAGTCACAGACTTTTAGGAAAGTTTAAGTCCTTAACTAATATTAGTCTTGCATCCAGCCGCTTTCATATATTTTCTATGTACAAACATATGTTAACTTTAGAAGGGTCTGGAGCTAAGACTAAAAAGAATTACACTCTGAAACTAACAATTAATAAAACTTGGGCCAGTCACATAATTTTGGGAAAGTTTGAATCCTTAACTAATAGTAGTCTTCCATCCAGCCGCTTTCATATATTTTTATTATGTAGAAACCTATGTACCTAACCTTAACATGTACAATTCCTATGGAAGAGTGAGAAAAATTCAGTTCGAAAAACCCGTAAGGTTAGTACCCATGTACAAAGTCTATGGGTTTTTGGACTTAAAAAAATTTCCAATGTCCACAGACTTTGTACACTGTATAAAGTCTATGGAGATTTTGAACTTTTTTAAAAGGGTCTGGAGATAAAACTAAATGGAGTAACACTTTGAAACTAACAAATTATAAACCTTGGGCCAGTCATATACTTTTGGAAAAGTTTGAGTCCTTAACTGATATTAGTCTTGCATCCAGCCGCTTTTATATATGTTATATGTACAAACCTATGGGAGGCAATTGAAAACTTCAAGACCGTCTGGAGCAAAGACTAAAGGGAGTTAAACTTTGAAACTAACAAATACAAGACCTTAGAGCAGGAACATACTTTTGGGAAAGTTTGAGTCCTTAACTAACATTAGTCTAGCTTCTAGCTGCTTTCAAATACTTTGTATGTACAAAACTATGGTAACTTTAGAAGGGTCTGGAGCTAAGACTACGCGGAGTTAAGATCTAATACTTTGGGATTATCTATATCTCTACTAGGCCTATATATCCTATTAACTTGGGTTCTTAACTCTGAGGTCACAAAGTGTGAAACCCCCTAACTCTAACCCTAACCCTAACCCTAACCCTAACCCTAACCCTAACCCTAACCCTAACCCTAACCCTAACCCTAACCCTAACCCTAACCCTAACCCTAACCCTAACCCTAACCCTAACCCTAACCCTAAAGATAACCCTAACCCTAACCCTAACCCCTTACCCTAACCCTAACCCTAACCCACCCACCCCCATTATAACCTTAACCCTAACCCTAACCCTACACCCTTAACCCTGACCCTAACCCTAACCCCGCAAACCCTAACCCTAAACCTAACAGAAGCCCAACCCTAACCCTAACCTTGTTTCCTTCCTCAGCAGTTGGCGCGCAATTCAAATATACAGTTGGCACTACATAAAAATTAAATCACAAGTCGTAGCTGTCTGCTTACATAGCCAATACATGCACGAATGGAAATAATTGTACAGCCAGGCTCAGCACATGTACAGAAATTCCCCAGCCACAGTCAAACAGTTTTCCGCTTTAAAAGTTGGCGCGAAATTTAAATATTAACAGTTGGCGCTACATTCAAATTAAATCACAATTGAAGACCTGAATATAAGAATGACCCAAGTCCAATTTTTGGCCAAATTCAGTTTGACATGGGAATTTGTAGCTTATGCATGGACTCATCTTGTGTATAAATGATAAATCCTAATTACCCCCGGAAGTGCCTGAAATAAATTAGTTAAATCTTATATGAATGTAAGAATGAAGGACTTGGGTCATTCTTACATTCATATTATAGCGCCCTCTCTTGTCCTTCTTTCATCTCTATAGCAGAATATCATGTATAAGAATCAAAGAACGACCCAAGTCCATCACACAAAATGGCCTCTCCACAATTAATTTAAATGTTAGTTGTCATTAAAAAGAATATATGCTCTAATTTGTATCATTATACAATGTTACCTTCGCATCACAGTTATATAGAATATTATTGGACAAATAGAAAAGATATGAAGTTTTTTTAAGTTTACTAGAAATGCTCTTCCATGGACTTGGGTCGTTCTTATATTCATATACTCAATTATTAGTTTGTGCTGCTTACAGCCAATGCATACACGTATGGAAATTCCCCAGCCAGACTCAGCACATGTATGGTACCCACAGTCAGCCAGTTTCCCGCCTTAAAGGTGCATGGTCCCCGTGTTTTAGTCAAATGCGTACGCGGGCGCACGGCGCAAGTTTCCTATAGAGACCTACGCTGTCGACTTCTCTTTGGCGCTTACGCTTTGGCCCACTTTCCCGAGTCCGAAGAAGTCCGATTCACTGTAGTCAGTGGTCCGATCACAGTTCGGCTCATGATTCGGCTGAGTGGGATGACAGCTTTAGCAAACTTCTTTTGTGATGTCATAATAACAGGCACGTATGCACGCACCCTGGCATTACTACAGACTGCGCGATGCGCAGAGAAGACAACAAAGGCAACGTTACTTAGCAACACCTACGCACTTTCCTCTTGATGACAGCTCTACTTCGGTAATCTTCGTATCAATGCTAACGGTGATCGGCAGTATCATCAACAGCGCCATCTACACTACCGGGACTATGCCCCTTTAAAAGTTGGCGCGAAATTCAAATATTAACAGTTGGCGCTACATTCAAATTAAATCGCAATTCTTAGTTGTGCTGCTTACATAGCCAATACATACAGGTAAGGAAATTCCCCAGCCAGACTCAGCACATGTATGGTAACCACAGTCAGCCAATTTCCCGCCTTAACAGTTGGCGCGAAATTCAAATATTAACAGTTGGCGCTACATTCAAATTAAATCACAAGTCCTAGCTGTGCTTCTTACATGATAGCCAATACATAAAAGTATGGGAATTCCCCTGCCAGACACAGCACAAGTATGGCAATTCCCAGCCACAATCAGCAAGTCTAAACTTAAGTCTCGTCCTAATTGGAAGTAGTATAATTGGAATTCAAATCGTATTTCAGAGTATTTCAAACCAACATGGCGGGAATTTACATCAACAGGGATATCGATAGTGCCATCCTGATTGGAAATCACAATGTTATGCGTGCTCAGTTTAAACAGAAGTATTTTTGGGGGACAGCAATCATCACCAGGGCCTCCAACAAAGGCGTAATTTCGAGCATAGCCTTCTTATCCAGGCAGGAAACGTCGAGGGTCTGAACGCATTATGTCCTCACTAACTACCCTTTGGCTGCCTTCAGTGGGGGAATCCAAAAGTTCCTGGTTGAGAAGCCGTGCACGGGTAATGTATGATAATTATTGTACTTTTTTCAAATGAAATAAAATATTTGGGGTGAACATTAATACAATTATTGATATCAATATGAAGGTAGAAACTACATTCTTCTTGCCACAAGAGGGCATTATTGCCATTTATACATGTGCATACTAACATTATTCTTTAAAGTTGTTTTCCAACATATTTCTAAAAAGAAAGATTCAAAGGAACAAACTGAGAAAATGTGTAAAAAAACCTATAGGAAAAAACAATTCTAATGCTTCTTTACACGTTTTTACACGTATTTTTATGCCTCCGCCACGAAGTGGTGCCGGAGGCATTATGTTTTCGGGTTGTCCGTCCGTCCGTCCGTCCGTCCTTCCGTCCGTCCGTCCGTCCGTCCTTCCGTCCGTCCTTCCGTCCGTCCGTAATGAATTTTGTGGACAGGGTAACTATCAAAACCTTTTGAGGTATCCTAATGAAACTTGGCATGTATGTGTATTAGGGGGTGAAGTTGTGCCTATCAACTTTTGGGCGCACACGCTCAAGGTCAAAGGTCAAAAGGTCAAGGTCAAATACATAAAATCTTACTATTTCCACCATATCAACGCAATGCCTGAAGATATTTTCTTGAAACTTAGTGTATACATGTATTATCCAATTAAGATTCTCTGGTGAAAGTTTGGGTCATGAGGTCAAAGGTCAAAGGTCAAAAGGTCAAGTGAAAAATATTAAAACTTTACCTTTTTTCTCTGTACCTTGGAAATTGTTCAAGATATCTTCATGGAACATAGTATATATACATGTACTGACTGGCAGTGATTATCTAGAGAATTTAGGGTTCATGGGGTCAAAGGTCAATGGCAACACTTCAAAATTTTACTATTTCCCTCATGTTTATGCAATGCCAGCAGCATTGTTTTTTTTTTTTAACACTTGGTGTATGCATGTATAACCTAATAGAGATTCTCTAGAAAGTTTTTTTTTCTTTTGTTTTTGCCTCAAAGGTCAAAAGGTCAAAGATCAAGTGAAAGTGCTGAACTAATTTTTTCCTCCATATCTCGGAAGTGGCTCAAGTTATCTCGAAACATACTACATATTTATGCATGTTCTGCCTGACAGTGATTATCTTATGAATTTTAGGGTCAAAGGCCAGGTGAAAATGGTAACAATCTACTATTCAATACAGAAATTGCACTTTTTCTCCATACCTAGAAAATTGCTCAATGCATAAACATATGAATGGGTCAAAGTCAAGTTTAAAGTCCTTAAATCCCAAATACATGCTCTCCTATTCATCCAATTAAACGTAGGTCAAGGAAGGTGAACATTCAACACATTTGTGACAAACTTGCCATATTAATATTTTGCCAATTTTGTGAAAATGTAATCACACATTGTCCACATGTACTATCTAGACCTATTAGGAGAATCATGCATTATGGCGGAGGCATACCAGTCGCCATAGCGACATTTCTAGTTTTCCTGTTTGTATTCAATATAGTCGAGGGCCTTGGTCTCGACAACATTCGGGTAACACACTGCACCACGTCAGAAGAGGTGGAAAAAGTAATAAAAGAAACCAACCACAATCAGATCATGGTAAACGGTGAATTTTGGAGAGCGTTTGGCGAATGGATAGAAGTGAGTTCTTGTAATGTTGCAACCTACACTGTTATCCCATCCCTAACTACCCTTTAGCGTCAGTAAAATAGCATCAGACAAAAGAAAAAATCTTTGCTAAATTGACACAAATTTAAAATGAATTAGGTCAAAATATCACAAAGTATAACGAAACGTGACGAAGTATGATGAAGTAAGCGATAAACTGACCAGATTGTATTGATTCAATTGGATTATTGCGATGATTACAATTTGTTTCTAATCCCACTTATTCAAATCCATTTTTTGTGTCTCATATTTCTTTAGGGAGTCAGCGGGACCGAAGGAGAAGTCAACTATGTATTCGCCCTGATAGAACATGGGATGCGATAGCTAGGGTGAGGACGAGTTCAGCCATTTCACGGAAGTAATACCGCCACGTTGTCTAAACTACCTCGAAGCTGCACTCCGGCCTCGACCTGACGATGACGGATGGATGGATAATGTTAAATGGCGAGTTACAACACACCCATCATAAACAAGAAAGGGTGTTCCAACCGAAGGCGGACATGCTAGGAGTTACTGCAATCCTGAAGGTGGCGACAGATGGCTCCATCATTGACATTGTGAGTAAATATTCATATTTAATCATTGTTTCTAAAGTTCAAATAAAAAATGCAAGCATTCATTTATCATTTTGTTGAATAGCAGATGGGAGGTATGTAAAGAAATTTTAAAGACGTCTGGAAGCAAGGCTAATTGGAATTAAACTTTGAAATTCACATATTATAAAAGAATTTACTCATGGCCTAATAGTTCCCTTAAATGCTTAACAACGATTAGTCTTCCTTCCAGCCGCCTTCAAATTTCATGTACAAAGTCTATGGGTTTTTGGACTTGGAAAAATTTTCGACTTCTCCACAGCCAATGTACATAAAAGTTTAAAAACGTCTGGAAGCAAGACTAATTGGAATTAAACTTTGAAACTAACAAATAATAGACCTTGGGCCAGTCACATACTTTCGGGAAAGTTTGAGTCCTTAACTAATATCAGTCTTGCATCCAGCCGCTTTCATATATTTTCTATGTACAAACCTATGGTAAATTTAGAAGGGTCTGGAGCTAAGACTAAATGGAGTTGCACTTTGAAACTAACAAATAATAGACCTTGGGCCAGTCACATACTTTCGGGAAAGTTTGAGTCCTTAACTAATATTAGTCTTGCATCCAGCCGCT